>NC_060885.1:31691131-31826131 GCF_014805685.1 Silurus meridionalis | reverse complement strand
CACAAGGGCATGTAGTGCATTGTAAATAAAACCATGTGCCAGAAACTGCTTGCTGGATCCTCAACTCCCGCGTCCCAGCATATTTTATAGCACGCACGTTATAAACAAATCAGCTCGGACCACTTAGCATAATTACACTCCTCCCAAAGGAAAGTGGAAATTGTCAGGAGATGTGGTTTCGCAAGCGAACTGTTTACCTATGCATCATGCCTGCATGCTCCTGTCTAAATCTTTTTGCACCTTATTACAGCAAGATTGGTGCAAACAAACTAGAGCTCTTTGAAATGTCAGGAAAGATAAATACTCTTCAGCCCAAGATGTGCATCGATGTCGTCAGTTTTGTGGAACCTTGTTCTTTTAGTGAGTCAGAATTTAAATAATGATTAGCAAGGGCACGGTTTGGTGTAACTGATGGGACTCTCAGAGAAGAAAAAAACAACAAAAGGACAAACATGGATAAAGGTTTGTGGACACCTGACTATAAAATTCATAGGTGAACATCTCCTTTCGTCTTTAGTTCCCATTTGCTTTTATAGTAACTTCTACTCTTCCAGGGAGATGTTCCAGTAAATGTTGTAAAAGATTTGAGCTCATTTAACCTCGAAGGTGTTAATAAAGTCAAGTACTGATGTAGGTGAGGAGGTGAGGAGGCCTAAAGGTGCAGTCAGTGTTCATATTCATACCAAAGCTGTTTATAGCTCTATAGAAGGAGATCTTCCACTCCAAAAGCCATGTAAAGCATATCTTCATTTGACACCTCCATGCTGAAAAAAGTTTTGGGTCTTTAAGTTCAAGTGAAGGGAAAAATTTGTGCTTCCTTCATAATTGTGTGCCTCCACCTTTGTGGTAAAAGTTTGAGGAAGAGCCTCATGTTGTTGGAAAAGTCTGGTGTGACTATACTTTTATTGACATACTGTAACTTGACTATTAATTGATGATGTTTGTGGTTTTGTGTATTATTGGGCAGTATGATGGTTCCTGATTAAATTGCTGAGCCAAAATTCATTTATCAGAGGTAAAATTGTTTTGTAAATTTGTTTAAATGCTTTTGCTTAGTTTTAGCATTTTCTTTGAACACAAGGGTCAAAAGGCTAGAGGAACGTGAAGGTCTCGCACCTATATACATATACTTTATAGGTGCCATGCCATACAGATATACATATAGATGCTAAATATAGATGCCTTTAAAACATTTTTATTATGAGATGTTTTAAAAATAGCTCTAAAAACACTTTAGAATGTCTACAAGAATTAAATAAATCTTATAAGAACAATTATTATTATTTCTATTATTAACAACAATAATAATAATAGTAATAATAATACTTATTATTACTATTATTATTATGATTAGCATTATTAATGAAAATAATACTTTATAATTAATAATAAAAAATAATATCAATTAATAATGATAATAATAATGATGATAATTATTATTATCATCATTATTATTATTATTATTATTATTATTATTATTATCATTATTATTATTTCTAAGTGTAAGTTTCAAAAAGTGGGTCATCACAGTGTCCCGAAGGCGATTAAAAAATATAGAAATCACAAAGATCCTTTGGAATGCTTATGGTCAAACCAGAGGTGACGATATCAAGCAGAAAACTCCCTGAGACTTCATGAGGAACATGTCACCAAAAGAACCCCATCCAGCATTTTTCCTACTGTATTTCTTTTCTTTTCTTCATAAAATAAAACACGGCTCATTAAATTGCTCTTTAAAACATATAGAAAAGTTCGATGCCGATTCTGCCCTGGATAAATACATAAAGCAATCCTGCAGGAGTTCTGGCTGAAACCAGCATCAGAAAAATCCTGTTTATTCCACGTCTGCTGGCATCCAGTGGTCCGTTGCTTCCATGGTGTAATGTACCGTGGCAGATACACTGCATTGTGTAAAAAGTGTGAAGCTGCAATGTTCTTAACGAATGCGCCAGAAATCTCTCTGAAGACAAACGCGTTGGTTCCTCTACACTTTCACACCTATGCTACCTATTGGGACTTTATAATTAGCTGTCGTTGTGTATCAGGGTATAGATTTCGTTTTTCCGCCTTTTGATTCGTCTGTCATACCTTTTTCCTATTTTCTGTTTAATCTCTTTACTTTAACCTTTGAGTGTGGCTTTTTTTTTCTCTTTCTTTTATTAATGCTTACGATTCTTTCATGTGCTTTAGAAGTGTGAAGCAAAAATGTGTTCGTTATCACCACTGCTCAGCTTTTTGTGGACTTTTCTCAGTTGATTTTAGAAGCAGATTGTCCTCCCACGGTCGCGCAAACGCGAGCCGCATGGTGTCTCACACACACACACACACACACACACACACACACACACGCAAGTTGGTATAAACTGGATTTTGTTTGCTGTTTCACTTTCATGCTCGGTGGAATTTATTCGCCACTGTGTAAAGTCTAAAAATAGGCCGAGCTCTGATGCGATTTGTATTGCGTGTTCAGTTTGTATATCAGCGTCCTTTCATACTTCACGCATTTTATCCTTTTTTTCATTTCTGAGCTGCAGTCTGACGTGCACTGGAGTGTTTTATTCATATGGAGTCACATAAAGCGAACCCTTAACACTGAGTTTGATGAAACTGATACACTATACATTAGCGATGTGCATCTCCATAACCGAGGCAGATGCGATTCGCGTCTCGATGCATAGCCAACGGTACGATACGATCTAGGTTGCGATATGATTAGATGGAAAAAATATGATGCTGTGCAATTCAGCATAGTACAGATGATGCCTTCTGACTACTAACTTATGGCTCTTTCACAAACAGACTTTTGTAGTGCAAAAGAATTAAATAAAACCAGATGTTCTTGTTCCTGTTCTGTCTACAGGAAGACGCAGCTCTACCTCTGCCATGTTAATCTGTATTTAATGTGACTCTCAGGACACGCCTCCGCCTCAGGTCTCAGCGTTGTGATACGTCATATTCACAATCTACATAGAAAATATCAGTCACAAATGATTAGTTACTTCCTAAACAATAAAAGTAAAGTGCATCTACTAATAATTATATATAAATAAATGTTTTTTTACCCAAGCAAATGCACACATCGATACATTTTATGCGAATCGCTGAATCTTATCGTCTCTAAAATATTGACGGGGACACCTGACATTTTGTAGCCATATGTGGATCTTCCTTAAACTGGTACCCCAAATTTGTAAACACGCAATTGTATCTCTGGACATCTCTGGACGTCATAGGATGAAATATTCCGTTTGCTTGAACTAGGAGGCCCAAACCTGTTCCAGCACGTCAATACCCAACATGCACAAAGCCTGCTCCATGGAGATATGCTCTACATATGTATGTAATGTAAACGCTGACTGCAGGCGTCCTCACCTCACCTACACCAGTACCTGACTTTACTAAAACCCTTGTTTATGAATGAGCACAAATCTAGTGGAACATCTTACCAGAAGAGTGGCGATATTACAAGTCAAGTCAAATCAAGTCAAGTTTATTTCTATGAGGATTTTCACAACAGACATTGTCTCAAAGCAGCTTTACAGAATTTAACAGTAAGGGTGAACGGTGTGTATTTATCTCTGATGAGCAGCCATGGCGACTGCGGCAAGGAAAAACTCTCTTAGATGTTATGAGGAAGAAACCTTAAATAGAACCAGACTCAAAAGGGAAACAACAGCAAATAGAGATGTTCAAAAAGCATGTATGGTCGAACGAAGGTAAAAAAAAAAAACTAGCTTAATCCTGCTGTGAACTTCTTGCTTTTAAACAGGTTCTGATCCAGAAATTTGTACGTGTACTATAGATAGACAGACAGACAGACAGACAGACAGACAGACAGACAGACATAATGGAAATTTAAAAAGCTAGTCAGCTCCCAGTAGTATCAGCATCCGGGAGTTCATTTCCCGAAATCCGCAACACAATGGCAATAAATATGTTTGTGTTTGTATAAATGCATCCGACGCTCCGAGATCGACTCTGATTACAGACTTATCGCCAGCGCGGAAACATGCTGGGGATGTAAATGTGCACAGCTGTAATAGAGCTTCATTAGCCGAGTCCACTTAAAGAGCTCTCTCTCTCTCAAACCCATGTCTGATTAGCAGAACGGTGCGAAACGTGTGGGTGTCTGGCAAAGAAAGATCCTTCGTATTAAAGCCGTCGTGCACCGGTGAAAAGTCGCCCGTGAAGGTTTTTCGCAGGTGCTCATGACCCTCAGGCTCCTTGAGCTTGGAAGCTGTGCATGAAGCACAATCAAAAGCGCTGCACAAGTGCCACAGATAACCAGCTTAGATTTTGACACGATCCATCATCTTCATACCGAATTAGAGCTCTAGGTAATAGGCCTATATTTCACGCGGCCCTGTAATTAAAATCGGTGCCGCCAAATTTAGATGTTAATTAATACATTAGGAATATTCATGCACATTTCTGTCAGGTCCTATAGGTCACTGCATGAGTGAGTGTGCACATGGATATAAGGGCTTACAGCAAAGAGCATAGAGCAAAGACTGGAATGGTGAAACTCACGATTTATCCATTTCTGCTGGGCAAATACGTTAATGAAGCGAATTTAAATATCTTGCATTTAATTCTTTAATACTTTCTATTATTACAAATTACCCGGGTGGAGTTTAGGTTTCTAGTTTTTCTGATTTTGAGTAAAAGGGATTTCTAAATATCATCAAAAACATAAAAGCTTAAATAATGAAAGCATAAAAGCTTAAATTCATAATCAAATTAAAAGCACTGAAATGAAGCCAATAGGAGTTTAGTATAAATCCGGCTTTACCGTATGTGGCAAATTTGGTTTAGTTTAACAATATGGCTTTTTTTTTTTTATTCTCTTTTTTGGCTGCTCTTGTCAGGGGTCACCACAGCAGATCATTCGTCTCCATACCCCCCTGTCCTCTACATCTGTCTCTTTCAACCTAACCACCCGCATGTCTTCCCTCACCACATCCATAAACCTCCTCCTTGGACTACGTCTACACTGATCCAGAAAAATCAGAAAACGGTGCCTACGTTGAAAAAAATGCTTTCGTTCCACAAAACAGAAACGTCTGAAAACACACGTGCACTGAGAAAAAAATAGGACGCTGCGTCATTTCTGCCCATCTTTATTCCCTTTCTGCCTTTTTAAATCTTTGCGGCGGTGTAGAGGAATAACACAGTCACATGACTAAAATTAGACTTTACAACAGGCTATTTTTTTTTGTAACAGTGTGACGAAAGGAAGACGGAAGAAAAATATGCCTTTTCAAACAAAAACAAAGGATCAGTGTGGACATGGCTTTCGCCTTCCTCCTTTCGTCCTGCCTGGAGGCTCCGTCCGAGGCATTCTTCTACCCCGTGTATACCCGATATACCCCGTGTCCCTCCTTTACACGTGATCAAACCCTCTCGATCGTGTCTCTCTCACCTTGCCTTCAAAACGTCATATCAACGCGGAAGGTCCCTCTAATAAACTCCTTTTCTAATCCTGTCCATCATTGTCACTACCCACTGAAAACGGCCGCATCTTCATCTCTTCCTCCTCTTGTCGTTTTGTCAATGCAGTATGGCTTCCTCAATATTCAGACCAAATAGCACTTGATCCAGTGCATACAAATTTGTGCATTATTCCTTTTTTATAACAATATTGTATGCGACTGTAACACTCAATATAGCGTTTTGTATTTGTTATGAAATGCACAGGATGTCGTTTATTTTATTTGTATAGATTATAAATTGTGTTGGATGATATATATATTCATTTTATCCACAAATTGCTACTTGAGATGCATAATATCTGTGATTATGGTCTGTGATTCTATTCAGAATCTGCTTCTGTTCTCCACCTCACCTGCACAGTTTCTGTTCGACAGTTTGAATAGAATTGAAATCTGTACTTACGTTGATATGTGCACATATAGCTTTACTTTCAATTGAGTTGTTTATGGTAAATATGGCGCTTATTTACGCATTCGACATATTGCAAAAGAGGCCCAGATCTAAAGAGGTGTTTTTTTGAATTTTCCTGTTTGCTAACAGAGCAACCCCTCGAATGTGTTACCCCGGCATCTTGACAGCGCCACTCCAGAACAGCGTCTTTTACTAGGTTTTGAGATGGCTGAGGCGCTAAAGCAAAGTGACTATAATTCATCGAAGCCACCTGGTGATTCCCCCTAGTCACCTTCCTCGCTTCCTTTTTTTCGCCAGATGCTTCTCCTGCATCCAATCAATCTTTCCATACACCGACCTTGAGTCCAATTCTTTCACTTTTCGGCATTCGGGAGCTTATTCCCTCTTTGCTGTTACTCATTAGGAGGCACACCTGTGTCCAGACCCAGATTAAAGTCGGATCATGGTACTCGGTATCGCACAAAAGCCGAAGGCAATGGCTTGAAAATTGAGAAAAAACGAAGAAAAAAAAAAACAACTTGTAATCTTTTAGGGATGGGACAAGAAACACATGGTGAGGGTTTTAATTCTGGCAAATCAAAAGAGGAACTAAAGGAACCAGGGAAATGCAAATACAAGGCTCGGACGTTTAAACGATCACCCCAAGATTACATTGTTATAAATACACGGATAAAAACGTGGCTAAAGGAAAAGACAGGATTTGGATCGCACTCTGACGTCGTGGTTCAGGACGAAAGGAAGTCGCAGCAATTCAAACCGTCTACAAGCTGTCTTGGTCCATGAACGGAGGTTTTAATAGATCCTGGACATGGTCGAGAAAGCATCGAAGCAAGAAAGACATGCATAATTATAAAGCATGTCTTCAGGGAATCGCTTCCTGAAACAGGGAGATGAAAATGAGTTTGAAGCAACACACCGTTCTCCAGTCCAATTATAAACGCCAGTTACAATTACAAGGCGAACACCTTCGGAATAAATAAAGATGAAATGAATAAGGATGAATTAAAAGTTTGCCCGTGTGCGGTTAGACGTCTGCATAGTCATTTCCACAGTGACACCGCCATCTTGTTGTGCCATTGCACCACAGTGCTGTTGGTTAGAATGTGTTTTTTTATTGCTGCAGCTTCGACAGAAGACTCAGCTGTAAAGTTCGGTTTTATACGAACGCATTCGTTCTCGGAAGATTACAGCGTGCACCCGGGCCTGTATAAAAAACACTCCCTTAAACAGACAAAAAAATTACAATCACTGAGATGGACATTTTCTGTAAAAAGATTTAGCGATGTTGGACAGAGTGCCCAGTTTCTGCACTTTATAACAGCCACATGGTAAACCTATAAAGTTTTCCCCACTTAAGAAAATCTTCAGGACGAAGAATCCCTCCATTGTGTAAAACAAAATAAAACAAAAATGCTGTTATTTGTCTGATTCAATTTGAGAAAGAAGAAACCGAGTCTGGGGCTTGTTTTTCTAGCTGTTATACTATGATACTGTGTGTAACTTCAGACCTTTCATGACATTAAATGTAGCTGGAAATGGATAAAAAGCATAAAGTCTTGTTCTTAGTATATACAACGTTTGCCATCAAATCTCTGTGGTAATAGTGGAAAGAAATGTTAGCTTATGATGATGTAATTAAATAATGAACCAAGTAGGTTTTTACTGTCATTTCAACTATATGCAGTGCAATTCACAGTGAAACGAAACAACCTTTTCCCAGGATGCTACAGAAGACAACATCATTTAACAAAAAAACAAACACAAAACGTCTAAACCATGCATTTTCTAGCAGGGGTCCGTGACCCCTAGGGGCTCTGCTGCGGTACTGCAGGGGGTCCGTTAATTAAGTTAATTAGGTTTGTTAAAAAAATTTATAATAATGGGTAAAAAACATCAAAGATAAACTATTAAATGTTACAGATATAATTATTGCATTAAAGTTCTATTAAACTTAAATCTGAAGTAAATGTATAATAGTCCTGCTAGTAAAAGGAAAACGTATGAAACTAAAATAAAAGACATTTGTGAACAACTTCATACATTTTGCATACATTGCAATTATATGTTCTTAGGATGCGTAAATCTATCGGAAAGATTTAAAAATACATGAAATTATGCAGGTACAACAACAACAAAGTTCTAATTGTCTTAGCATAATATTACTAGCGTAACATGTATGGTTTCTATTAATATCACTGGCTGTGTTTAAAACGTTTTGTATCATAGTGTCCCTGCCACATCGCCTAAAGGGGTCCTCGACCGGAAAAATGGGGTCTTCAACCCTGCTCTAAACTAACAACATACAGTGCACAACTATAACTGCAAAAAAAGACAACATAAGAGAAGGAGACGGTGAACACAGTGACTGTCTGAAACAGTAGACACTGTAGCAATGTACGGTAAATTACAGGTTTGTGCAAATGGATTGTCTGTATAAAATAATGATGTAATACTGCACAATGTAAACACAAAGCATGCAGATTTGTTTTTATGCAAACAGAATTTTTATCTTCGTATAAAAACTGCCACTGCAGTTGAAAGGTTAATGGTATTCAGATGCAGCTGTCTAACCTGAGTTGCTGTGGCTTTCAGTATGAGCCTCAATGGTGCAAGCCAAATGTCTGAAACAAACAGCGAGCGTCCATTTGGGCGTGGGTGGACACACGTTCACACTCAAATTGCTAACTTTGTCGGGAAAATTAACCTCGTGAAGTTGCTTCGTTTCCAATAACAACAAGGCTTTTAACTTAAGCCATGCAAGTTCTAATGAATGAAATGATTGTTGTTTAAAACATAAAACTATTTATTTTGTACTCAATGATTCATTTTCCGTCTGTATGTGCATGCGGAAAAAAAAAAGCTCTGCGATCCGAGAGTTAACGTTCTCAGCTCGTTTTGTGAATAATTCATTTGTTCATCTCTCACTAAGTATTTTGCGCCGAAATGACCTTTCATTACTCAAAAAAATAATTTTACAAGTTAAATAGACTAAGACCCCCTCTGGAGCTCAGCTATAAATACTTCTTTTGAAGTGCATCATTTTTTTGCACTCTAGGCCCTGTCACGGGGCCCAATCAATGCTTCCCAAATAGGACTCCTTTTCATCTCGAGGGCATGAAAGACAAACGAGCCATCGATAAGATTAAAAAGGAAAACTTTGTAAATGAAACACCTCGATAACCCGATGACGAGCGACGCTCTCGCTACGGGCGCTTAGTCGATACGGATTTATATTGGTCTATAGAATTTTCCAAGGTCCAGTCGCTAAGCGGCTTGGCATTTTATGGGCGCTGTACGGGCAAGAGGTCGGGTTGTGGCGTTCCACCCGGTTAGCGGCGGGCATCCATCTTTTGTGCGAGGGAGCGAGTGTGTTTGGCCGTGTTTCACTTTGGCTCTGATGAAGTGCTCCGTCCCTGAAGGTGACCTTCTGTCTCCGTGCCTGCTGCCACACTCTATTAAGCGCCTTAATGATGACCAGTGCCAGCGGGCCTCCTGTCCAGCGGTGGATGAGAACATGAGGGACTCGTCTTCCCAAAACAAGTCCTCCTCCTTTTGTCTGTTTGTCTTTCTCATGCCTCGCGGACCTTCGATTAAGTGTCTCGGTGTGGCCCGGAGAACAGCTGTATATTACATCTGAACACTGCGAGAGGGGACGAGTAGGACACCTCTGAGTGCAGTTTCTTTTGTCCGCTAGTCCTCTTATTGATCAGCAGCCTCCCTGGATGCCAATATTCTAAGTTGTGCTTTGAATTTTCAATAATATCTTCACACAGGCACCAAACAGTGCAAGAAAGAAGTGAGCGTGATCCCCAGCTCGGTGCGAGGGAACTATTATAGTAGTATGAAGACACTAGGTTTTAGTGGAATTGGTTCCTAGTCATTGATCTGTATCACATCTTGTCTATTCTACCCAAAATCCAAGATCTGGCAACATGTTGCTTTTGACAGAAAAGCAGATATCAGTTGTGAAGTCAGGAAGGGTTGAATTTTCCATGAGGAGAATTGTTTCACAAATGATAAAAGCTTGATGTGAAATTGAGAGATGTTCCAGCGCCAGTTGGATCCCACTTCATAAAGAATTCGGACATTGAATAAACATGTGAGGATAAACAACCTCAATAACAATCGGCATATGCTGTTTCTCCATCATGGAACATCTGGCATGGAGGAGTGGGTGTTGAATCTATAATAATCTTAGATGTTGCGCTAATTCACGGCGCTCAGCAGCTCCAAATGACTGTAGAAGGCTGTAGGAAGGACATTACTCATAATCACCCACCGGTGTTTGTAAGGGTTTTATGGTTTATAATCACATTCTTGGTGCCAGTAAAATGATGTCTGGTTCCTCTTTATGTTCTTCCTCATATAGTACCATCTAAGGGAATTTTTTTTTGCTACATATATTCACTTATATTTAAAGTTTTGTTTCTTCCATGTCTATTGTGAAAAAAAAACGCTATCAAAAATGTAATTATTAAAGTTTTGCTGTGGAATAAGAGGAATAAAACGTTTTCGGAGCTGCTCTAACAAGTTCGACTAGACTTGCTTTGACTTTCTTTTCCCCGAAAGCAAAAGTTTCATCCATCGTTTAAGCATTAAGCTCGCTTGACATTACGTTAACTGTTTCCAGCTTTGCCACTGTCCTGCTGCGATAGAGGCTCCAGCTATGCGTACTTATTCTAAGTAGACTGCAGGCAGACGGAGAGACTAATCAGGGAGGAAACACTCCAGATGAAAATGTGCACTTCGAGTAAGCAGATGACTCTGTGCGAGTCCTGTCGCTGACAGACAAAGAGCGATGAAGACCTTTTTTTTTTGTCCCCTCGTAGGTGTGAATATCATTAACGGTGTTTGTTCGAGCACGCATTATGTGGCGGCTTTGTGCACACGAATAAAACGTTAAAAAAAGAACATGGGGCGAGAGGGGGGGTGCAAGAAAACCAAACGAAAGCAATATGGAAATAAGGCAATGGTGTGACTAATGGCTGCTGTTCAGGGTCTGAACATGTTCTTTTTAAAGCGAGGCATTACACTCTTATCGGTGACTCGCCTTTCCCTTTCATCTCGCACGTTTTTTTTTTCTCTTTCACGCACAAAAAGGCTGAAGTCACCTCAAAAAGAAATGGAGACCTTGAAGGCATCTTTTTTTAGGGTTGTGGCATTTTGTCCTTTTTTTTAAAGAGAGAAAGAATCAGGGCTGTGGTGCCCATGAGAGGTAAAGAGTGCTTTGTGTTAATCTCGCTCTCCTGGGTATGACCTTAGCAGTGGCTTCTGAATTTTGAAGGTTCTGATTCTGCAAAAAAAAAAGCCCTTTGGTCAAGGAGGCACATTTTTCCTGAAAAACTAAGCGCTGACTGTCTGAGAATCGACCCCCATCCTCCTCTGTTTCCATTTCAGCAAACATGATCCGACGTTTGTCTTTGCTAATAGCTTGTTTCTTTAGTTTTGCCTCAGCGTAACTGTTTGTTTGTAATATTTTTTTTACTCGTGTATGTACAGACGTTGAGGGTTAATACGACCCGGTCACAAGGTTATTAATATAGCGGATCTTATTACCCCCTTGAGCAGGCTGATTGCTTTCGTTTCCAAAAGGATCTGCTTTATTAATGCTAATATTAGCAGGGCCCTGACCTCTAATCCGTCAGCAGTCAATTAGTGTAGTTTCCACCTGCAGGGCACGAGGCAGATTTATGTGCTTACCAAGGCGCTCTGGATTTCCAGCTACCTACCTGCTATACACACAACTCCATCCCAGAGGATGAAGGAACATGCTCGGCTGTAGAGTTCACTGTTCTCTCTCTTTTTTTTTTTTTAATAAAGGAGATGTTTAACTTTGAGTCGTTCATTTAATGTTTGGTTGGTCATGCGCCTTTTATATGTATTTCCTCTGTATTTGAAGTAATTCAATGAGATACCCATTAAATAACATCGTTCTGAACATTTATTGGGCTCTGTTTAGAGTCGCAGTACAATTTTTAACAGTAATTGAATTCCATATGAATGCCTGAGGTGTTCATAAAACTATAAAACTAATGACTAGTGTATTTATTTATTTATTTATTTTGAATTCTGTGTTTCATAAACTACGCTACTTGTAATCTAGAAAACAAGAATGGCTGCGTCTCACGTTTATCTCTGCTACCGTTTCTGCCAAAAGAACTGGATTGAAAGGAAACAACTGGATTAACTCGATTAAGATGCTTATTCTCTACAGGAAGCTGGTCGTGTTCATTTTTTACAGCTTTTACTCTTGATAATGACATGCCGGATAGTTCATTGTGGAACGTTATTGCGCTTCCATGGAGCTCCCACTCACACCGACTGATGATTAACCGGATTCAGGAAGCTGCTGCGCATAACCGGAGACGAATTAGTTCACAATATGAAATTAACATTAAATTTACTTTAAACCAACATGCGCCATTTCTTCCCCGTCCGTAAAATGCCCTAATTTGCGCCTGGTATGCTGCTTAGCAACCAAGGCATACCGGTAACAGACTAAAAGCAACAAGCCAATGAAAGATTTGGAGTACAGTGATTTTATCACGGATAAAGGGGATTTTAGGCCTCGTGCCGTCTCCTGCCTCACAGCAATTCTTCCCAGTGATAAAATCGCTGAATACATATATATATGTATATATTAATATTCGGCTTGGTAATACTCATCGATTCATATCGGTGCACTGAATACAAGTATGTTTCGGGATGCAGCATATTTACATCAGTAAAAGCTATTGATTCGCTGCTGCTACGTGAATATGACGCATCACAACGCTACGGAGACCGGGGCGTGTCCTGAGATTTACATAGAATTCAGATTTACATGGCAGAGGTAGAGCTGTAACTTCCTGCAGACACAACAGGAAAAGAACATCCTGGTTTTATTCAATCTTTTTCTTTTTGCATTAGAAAAGGGTCATGCATTAAAGTAAATTGCTGAGCAAAGAAATAAAAGTGAACTATCGTCCAATACTGAATTGCATAGCATCGTATTTTTCCCATTGAATCGCATCGTGTTAAATCGGATCGAAATCGCAAAGCACTACATCGTAATAGTGACTCGATATCGCATAGCTGCTTCATATGTATCTTCGATGCATCGTATCGTTGGCTATGCATCAAGATATGAATTGCATCAGCCATAGTTATAGAGATGCACATCCCTTATATGTAATGCATTTTCATGTATCAATAACACAGTCTGATTTCCTGTGAATGCATACTGATGTATCAAAATACCCATCTGTAGCTCATTATGATAGCATTTAGAGAATGTGCAGCCGAATATTTATCTCACGCTGTTGTTTATTGCTTCAGGAATCAAAACCATTTCTTTAGATTCACTCCTAAGTCTTTTCATAACATTCAGAACGTACTCTCAGGTTGTAGCATAAATACGCATGTGGCAACCCTTTTAGATGATAAGATGAAAAAAAAAATAGACAAATGTTTTCCCTGTGGAAAAATTCAATATAATAACCCATCCATACTTTATTATAAAGTAAACCAATGCCATATATTCTGCTTCCAGGATATCACTTCTCTCGGCCCCACTTTGCCGGCTCGGCCCCTATTTGCACTCATCCTAATGGGGTGTACTATCAAACCTGAATAAAACGCATTCAAAGTTAATTCTTGTACGAACTACACTGTCACGTTTCATCTCTTTTGACATTTAGACCAACCTTCAGTCCCATAAATCCACGCTTCAGTGACCTCCTTGTTGTAATTGTGCAGATAATGGCTTTCCTATACGGTTACATAGTGTTACAGTAAGCGGAGCGCGTGTAGCCCAGATGTTTTTAATAACCTGCTACTGGAAAGAGGCGAGTCTGTGATGACAAATGTACTTGCACAGTAATCCATCTTTGGTGGGTGGTAACTGTGTTCACTGCAAGGGTTAAAAAGTCATTTGTGGCAGCAGTTCTAATGCGGTTTGTATGACCAGGGACGTGTGAATAACACTTTCACAGGCTTCTGGTTTTTGCATCCACACTCAAGACCAGTGCACGTTTGGGGGCGGGTTTTCTGAGAACAGATTTGCATATACCAGTAATCCCTGACTTACAATGGAGATATGTTCTGATGAGCTCGTATTATCTTGAATAAATCGTGCATTGAGAAATGGCCTCGCCTACACGGGTTAAAGTATCGTACTGTATTAGCTATACAGTATATAATGGTGCGCAACGGTAAACTTGTTCGCACCGAACCATTTTGTCCCTCACGAACATATTAAGCGACAGACTGAACGTTTGTTTAGTCTCCACCTCACACACGTGAAAAAAATAAATAAATAAAAATAAAACGGATAAATCAAATGAATGCAATGCACTTTTATATTATAATTGATACATTTGAGTATATTTTCTTATCGCTATACTGTCGTAAAAACGTTGGCGATTTGATGCGTGCACAGAACAAAGTTTGAGTTTTCTTACACGTGTAGTACAAATCATTTATTCCGATCGAGTAGCGTAGATATGGATACAGAATACGCTTTACATTCATTTAAATATATTTTTTTTTATTGTCAAATATTCAATTTAAACCAAGCAGGCATGTGCACAAACATTAATAAAAATAATTGACAACAATAAAAAAAAAATTAAAAATCTGAATCCGGTTTATTGGGCAATTGCGTTGGCACACACAAGGAATTTGGTTCCAGCTGTTAGTGACCCTCACTATACATTTAGCTTGACAGACTAACTTTCTTTAGGTTTCTCCCATTAGGGGTCGCCACAGCGGATCATCCGTATTCGTGATCCGCATGTTCGATTTGGCACACGCTGGATGCCCTTCCTAACGCAACCCTCCCCATCTGTCGGGCTTGGGACGGCACTAAGAGTGCACTGGCTTGTGCAACCCTAATGGCTGGGTTCGGTTCTCTGACCAGGAATCGAACCCTGGCTGCGGCGGTGAGAGCGCCGAATCCTAACCACTAGTCCACTAGGGAACCCTGATTTAGCTTGACAGACTAAACAGACTATACAAGACAAAACAGACAATGTAAACCAAGCACAAGCAATGTTATATATTGTTTATCAAAACAAACAGACAATGTGTACTGAAATTGAACCGAATTGTGACTTGAAAACCGAGGTACGTACCAAACTGTCCCCTAATACCCCTAATATATACGTCATGTATGTGGAAGCAGGTGCACGGATAAGCGGCGGTTTGCAGGTTACTATACATATACTATTACATATACTATACACTTATATATTTAATTGTATAAATATCATAATAACAGGAAGTGATGTGACTTGTCCAACGCTCTGCATGGGCCACTAAAAACCGCACACTATTCAGATTATATCACGGTTTGATTGAACAGCATTCACACTTCGCGAGTCATAATGAACTCTGGGCTCAAACGGCTTCGAGTCTGGGGGAAAAAACGCTTTAGTCAATGAGGGCTGCACTTATGATAAATTTTAGTCATGGAATTGATAATAACTTATACTCACCAAGGACTGCGATCACAGTCGGTGACTCGAGACTAAAAGTTATATCAATATTTAGACAAGGAAACACACATTAAATTACACATCTGCTTTTTTCTGTCACTTTTTTCGTGTTCTTTTAGGATTATGCAAATCAGCTGCATGTCGTTCACACCCGCCGAGACTGACAGATGTTTCTTGAGGAGAACAGCTTAACAAAATGGCTTTCCGACCTCATTTATATATAAAAATCCAGCATTTTTTGTTTGGTTTGCTTATATTTTCTGACTGTCAACGGGCCACATGGGAAAAAAATTCACCAAGCTTAAACGTCCACATTGCCTTTGGGACTGTACAGTGGAACCTCGGGTTACGAACGCCCCGGCATACGTATAATTCAGGTTACGAATCGCAGTTCATCAAAATTTTTGCCCCTGGTTACGAACAAAATTTCGGGATATGAACGTCGCGCACCAAAAAATCACAGGCAAGTCGGTCCTTTTCTTATCGCCACCCACGCTCTATCCACGCGTTTTGGGATACGAACTTTTTAGGTTACGAATAAAGTACCGGAACCAATTAAATTCGTAACCCGAGGTTCCACTGTACTATTAATACACCAATATTGTGATATGGATTAAATCTATTGTGCAACAATTTTCTTGTTACTCAAACTGCAGTCAAACAAGAACAAATGTAAAGCTTAAGGTTCGAATCGTGTGTAACCGAGACATAGGCTTTAAACCTCAATTTCTGCATTAAATCCATGTAACACAGACTCATGATCATTAAAGGAATAGAATACACAGTGTCTTGATATTCTATTGGACCACGTCTAGTCAGAAAAACAGCATATGTTCTCTATTAGAATGACCACGCCCATCCAATACAATCAAATCCAATCTACGAATATATATCCGATGACCGTGTTCTGTATTAGAATTCCCACACCCATCCAATACAATCAAATCTAGTCTATGACTATATTCATTTGCAGTGTGGGGTCATTTAAGTTGACCACGCCTATCAAATGAAATCCAATCTACGATTATACTAGATGGGCATGTTCTCTTTCAGAACGGCCACGCCCATCCAAATACAATCAAATCTAATCTACGATTATATTCGTTTGGAGCGAGATTTCTTTTAAGATGACCACGCCCATGAAAAAAAAGGAATCTAATCTAAGATTATACCAGATGGCCATGTTCTCTTTTAGAATTGCCACGCCCATCCGGTACAATCAAATCTGATCTACGATTATATTAGTTTGGAGAGTGCTCTCTTTTAAGATGACCACGCACATAAAAAACATGAAATCTATTCTAAGATTATATCAGATGGGTGTGGTTTCTTTCTGGGTGATCACAACCATCGATCTAATCTATAATTATACATTTGTTTTGGGCGTGGTCTCTTTCGAGATGAGAATACCCATCCAATATAATCTTATCTAATCTACAATTATATTTTATGGGCGTGGTCTTTTTCAAGGAAGATCACACCCATCGAATCTAATCTATGATTATACATTTGTTTTGGGCGTGGTCTCTTTCAAGATGACCACACCCATCCGATATAATCGTATCTAATCTACAATTCTATTTAATGGGAATAGAAGTATAGATTTGAGTTAATCAGATTAAGACATTTATGATAGTTTTGTTTCACTTTTACTCCTATAGAGGATTTCAGTGGATTGGAAGCATTCCGAGCAAAAATAAATGCCCCCCCATATTTTAATGCAACCACATTAATACATTTTTCATAAATGTAATCGTTTGATTTGATTGAGATCGGGTACATGTGAGGGCCACGGCATACAACGCATGTTTTTATACTCATTAGTGATCACGTGATTTCTGAATATGGGCAGGGGTCATCCTGAAAGATACCACGCCCATCGAATATAATCGTAGATTCGAGCTGATCAGTCATATCTTCATATTAGTTTTGCGTTGCCTTTTCCTTCTATAGAGAATTTCGAATTGAACGATTGCAAGCAAAAATAAATGCCCCCCACAAATTTAATGCAACCCCTTATTAATTTTCTTTCCTTAATTCAATCTTTAACTCCTTTAAACGTTACGGCTGATAGCTAAAAAAATTCCTTTGGCGTTTTACGTTAATAACCCTCCTATTGATTGCTTCTCCTGTGAAAAGTACTGTAAGAAAAAGCCAGATGCAGAGTCGCTTCGGCTCCGTATGGTTTATCACTGATTATTTCCTTTGAACCGTCACATTGATATGAGCCTTATAAATTGCTGAAGGACTTTTTTTTTTATTATTATTTAAAAAGGATATGTAAATCAGGTATATAATAAAATAAGCTGCTAATGCTGATTCATTGTAAGGCTCATGATGTCACTTCAAAAGAGCTTTCTCGTTATTATTTAATGCTTGATTTAGATTAACCTCTGCAACGTTCTCTGTTGATCCGTTGGATTTTTATGAAATGCATCGTGTTCTTTAAAACACACACAAAAAAGGATTAGGGTGCATATTTCATGTGGGAACATCTTTGTCATATTTAAGTATTAATAATATTTCCTAATACAGCTAGGAACACATTCATTCGAATCTGTGCGAATGCCGGAATTGTGGGTTTATTATATGTTGAGGACGAAGTGAACGGTTTCATGAGTTTTTTTTTTTAAGAATCCATCTATTTTTTATTGGAATAAGATGACAGGAAGGAGAATTACTGCAAATCTTATGGACCTTTTAGTCATTTCCCCCAGTTCACCTGTGCCTTAAACGCATATCAGCACTGTGTATTTCTTATTTTATACACCTCCCTGACAGCGAGAGGTCTCCTATAACATGTCACCGTACGGTTAATGTGTGGTGCTGGTGTGGTGCTCTAAATGTGTGAATTTTACATGAGGCCCCATGTGCGGAAATGGTACATTATTCTGTCTTGCCGCAGTTTGATTTCATCCTTCCTTCTCTCTCTTCTCCCTATTTTTTTTAACAGCCTCCTCTCAATTCCAATGTCATCATCAATTTATAATGCCATAGCTGGGGTGATAAATACCATCAAACATTTAATAAGACCGTTACCCACGTGTCGGAGTAAGAATCTTAATCAATAGAAAGTTCACGGCTTTAGACAAATTGATCCATTCATTTTGTAATGAAGAGGAGATTCGAAGACAGATAACGGGCCAGGACTTCCATTAATTCACCTGTCAGAGTGCTGAAACGGCCTCCGAGAGAAATACATTAGGTAGGTGCTGGAGAAGTCTTCGTCTCACTTAGCCAAATCTTTTTTTTCCAATCAATTTCGATTCTTTAAAAGTATTGAATAGTAATTAGTCAAAATTAGTCAGCATTAGCAGCAGTAATTGGTAAATACAATGATAGTGTTAATAAGAATTATCATGGCTGTTATCAGGGGCATGAGGGTCTGTTACATTTGTACTTATCCAGAGCAGTGGTGGATGAAGCACACAAACCATGTACTTGAGTAAAAGAAAAATTTTCACTTGAGTAAAAGTACAAAAGTATTTGCCTTCAAATGTACTTAAGAATCTAAAGTACTAAGATTTGTAACAGCTGTAATGTTCCTATAACCTTTTTTTTTTCATTTTTATCATATCACAAGACTCTTTGCGTAATCAACTCGGTTTATGTGAAAAAACTCGAATGTTACTCTCAACGCACCGATCTATTAATAGAATGATATTAATGAGTCACTGATTGATTTCTATTAAAATGATCATGAGCCCAAAATCTTCTTTTCAGCCACAAAAAATCATTTATTCCTCTCTAAATGTTCTGCTTGCAGTTGAACTGATGCTGAACTGTATGTTGGTGATAAGTAAATACACCGAGCGCCAATCAAAACAGAGCGAGTGCTCGGACCTGATTGGTGACGTGCTGCGTGTTTGACCGGTTACATTTTTATCCTTGTAAATAAAATAAAAAAATAAACGACTAATTTTGCAAAATGGAGTAAAAAGTAAGAGATTTGACTTTGAAATGTAGTGAAGTTAAAGTTCTAATCTCCCCAAATTTAAATAGTTCACTAAAATACAGATACAGGAAAAAGATACTTAAGTACAGTAACAAATTAAGTTTACTTTTTTACTGTACACTGCTGATCCAGAGCTACTACTGTCCCACTGCCTGTATGTGATTCTTTTTGGCAACAACATTTTAACCATTGAGCTACTTATAGTTATATGAAGCAAGTTATAACATACACTATATAGACAAAAATGACTTTTCCAACCTTACTTTTTTTTTTTTTTCATAATGTGGTAGCATAAAATTTTCTTGAAGTGCCCCTGCCCCTATGCTTTCCATCGGTTGGAATGGAAGAGCTCATACTACAGAGATCCAAACCAATAGAACACCTTTGGGATGAATGTGAACGCTGAACCCCAGGCCTCCTCACCTCATCTACATCAGTAGCTTTAAAAACATTTGAATTTCATTTTTTTTGTAAAGCGCTTTTAACAATGGGCATTGTCTCAAAGCAGCTTTACTGAAATAAAAACGATAATAAAAGAATGTATAAATTGAGATGGCATGAGGAAGAACCCTCGAGAGGAACCAGACTCAAAAGGGAACCCATCCTCATCCTCAACTCCGAATGTCTGTTCATTCCAGTTTATCATCATTAAGGTGTGTAGTGATTAAATGCAATCAGTGGTCCCGAACCATTTTATTAGACTGTTGATATTAAATACAGTCCAAATCCATCCGAGTTCTTGACTCTTGAAATCTCCTCAAGCACACTCCAAAACCTAGAAGATTAGAGGTTATCAAATCTGCAAATGGGGACTAAATGTGGAATGTTCAAGAAGCACATACAAATCTTATTGTTAGATCTATAAACTCTTATCCACATAGTGAAGTATTAAGATATATAACCCTGAGAATAAATCTTGGATAAAAAAGAGCAATAAAACGAGATAAATTTATGTCAATAATGTATGCATGCTGACGAAGCCCACCTGCTTGTGTTCCTCATCATGCATTCTTCATTATGTCCTTGAAATTTTATTTTCTGTTGTGGAAGCGAAGGGGTTTCACACAAGGATCGTCTTTTTTCACGAATGCTAATCTGAATCGCTCTTGCGTTGCCTTCAGAGACGAAATATGCAGAGGATATTACAGCTTTCTCAGGGTCATGATGCACCTTAAAGTTGCCAATCAAAAATCTATTGGCTAGTTTCACATGGCACAGCTGCCGTACACCATACCGAAACGCTGCGGACTATTAAAGTGTCTTCAGTTTACAGTCGTTTTTTTTCTTTGCTTTCAAATGGCTACATCTGTTGACCAGCATATTGCACTTCTTTGCCAGATTGCTGAACGGCGTAAGAGTTGGTCATCCATAAAAGTGGCCATTGAGCGTTAATCAAGACCAACAGAGCAGCTGCTCAATCAATTAGCACTTCTTGTTGCTGGAATCATGGCTTTAATACACCTGGCACCGGTTTCCTAATAATCCAGCCCCACGGTCTGTGTAAGCGAGTTAGACCGTGGACTGAACACACTTTAATAGACTGCGGTGTGTCTTCACACGGAGCGTTACAGCCACACGGATACGAGAATATTTGCACGTTGCAGTCAATTCAGCATCTTTAAGTTGCAAGGACACGGAGGCCAGTGTGGCTGTGAAACTGCACTGAATTTGTTATACCTGAGAGCCTTTTACCGACCCGTGAGGACCCTTGTAAATGGTACCCTTAGTTACTGGGTTGAGATTCCGGTTCTGGAGGGGAGTAAAAATCAATGCCAATCTATATTAATATATCATTCCAGTTCCTAAAAACTCTGTTTAACTAGAAAGAAAGGAAAAAAAGAAAGAAAGGTGCTTTATGCTTGTCACATGTACAGGGAAATTCTTTCTTCGCATATCCCAGCGATGTTAGGAAGCTGGGGTCAGAGCAGAGGCCAGACATAATACTTTAGGACACTCATGTTAATCTCGAGTTCCTATAGTGCAATATGTCATCCTTCATATCTTATATCTTTAGATTGATCAGATTTCAAAAAGAAAGATACAGCTTTACGCTTCTTACTTCGCCAGCTCCTTGAGGTGTGGTTGTGGGCGGAGCTAAAGAGGCGCAAGCATGCTCAGCTCCGTCTGCGAGTTTTGACAAACTAACAGGATCAGATTTGAGAGTCTGAAATTGAACATTAAGAAGAATAGCATCAATGACTACTACAGCAGGACGTGTCCATATGGGAAGTACTAAACAAGGTTCTCCTTCTGTCACATAGAAAAACACTTTTTTTTTGACGATGTTCTACTCGATCGAGTCCTGTGCGACGACTTCCGTAACTGAATGAAGCATGGTGGTGGGTGTAGAGTTGATGGCTCATTAAAGAATTCCGCCCTTCATGATGTCATGAAGGGCCATACTTGAAAAAATAAATAACTTATACAAACCCAGAAGGAGAGTATTTGGCACAGAAATACTCAGTCATACCTCCAAATAGTTTTTTGGAAACGGTGACGATGTTTAGCATGAGAATATTTAACAGTGTAAATAACCCAGAATGCATGAAATAGAATAAGATTCCTGCTTTAACTAGAACCAAGCAGCGTTCTTGTTAAAAAAAAAAAAAAGGAATTTGTTATTGAAACTAATCGGAATTTGACGTGATTTTTAGATAGAAACGTTGCCTTTAGTAGTTTTGTTCTTGTAAGCTTTGTTTCTTTCTTTATTTCTTTTCAATGTGCAGGTATTCAGGTGTAGCGAAAGCATCTCCAATTAGCCGTGAGAAATGTGAATAGCTTGATTGATTGGGGAGGGACGATCACAATGCTATAATTTCCCCCGTGACCAATTTACCTCACGCTTCCCCAAGCAAATAAAATATGAAGCAAAAAAGAGCAGGCGTGCGCTTTCCCGTCGAAAGCGTTCGTCCCGATCCAGCTGTTCCGCTCCTAATGATTCGGCGAAGCGAAAATAATAACCAAGAAGCAGGGGGTCATAACTCATCAATGCAGTGTAATAATGTCAACCTTGTTAAATAAGGCCGGGGCTTGTTGTGTCAATGCATCAGCGTAACAGATTGCATGGTTAGTATGATTGCGCTAGTGTTTCAGTTCCACGGCTAGGCCGCTGTAGCGCCAAGCGAAATCCGTCGCTGACTGCAGGAGGTGTGTTTGCGCGGGTCACCGAGGACACGGCGCGCAAACCCGTCGCTTTTACGTAATCTGGTTAACACAAGCTCAGTGTTGATTAGCGATTAGCATGGATCAATGTGTGCAAAGAAATCTGTTTGTTCACGTACTCGTGCGAGTGCTTTGTAAATAGGAACAGAGCTTCCTCTTCTTCATCGTGTCAAAGCCAGAGGCCTGCCGTTCTGTACGGATTAGTTTTTTAGCATTTCGCTGATTTATGGGAAGACCAAAGGGGCTCGTGTTAAAGCTCGACAGAAATGTCATTTGATTTCAGCGTGCCTTGGGTTTGACTGCTCTGAGGCAGGAAGTGACATTTTCCGCTCGCTGAATAGGGGCCAGGTCATGTGTTTTACAAGGACTGTAAAAAACTTTTATGAGGAATATCTTGTAGTAGGAAGTCAAGGTGACTGGAATCACGTTTGCAAGACGTTACGGTGTTCTGAGGGTGGGGCCGTCGTACATACAAAATGCAGTTATAGTGTTATAGGTTTACATGGTCAGGAGTCTTATAAAACTATGGGGAACTATAAAACTATATATATATATATATATATATATATATATATATATATATATATATATATATATATATATATATATACAACCTATAAGACTTATTTAATGAGTTGAACACTGTATTTTGAAATTAATTTCTAAACGGTACCCTTCGCTACATGGTAGAAGTTCTGGAGGGAGGTCAATCAATGCCAATGTATATTAACATATTATTCCAGATCTGAATTCATTAAAAACTGTGTTCAACTGTATACACTTATTTTATCAGCGAAAGCAAAAAAATGTAAACTTTCTATGAAATAATATTTGCACTGAAACTACTCGTTTTAATAATTTTTCCAGCAGTTAAAGGGGGCATACACACCATTTTGGGCAATCTCACATTAATGTTGAGTATCTATAGAGTAGTATTGCATCCTTTGTCTCTACATCCAGTCTTGAGTTTGATCAGATTTATAAAAACAGCTGAGCTCCTAAAGGCGTGGCTGGGCGGAGCCTCAAGAGTCGCAAAAACACCCGCAACTTTGCCTAGCGATCGTCTGAGAGCTAGAACGTCGCTAAAATTAAACAGGAACAAAAACGTTATAAATTAACTACAGCCAGTCAGTTCCAGCAGTGTATATTTAATCCAAAATTGTATCCTGAGTCTGAAATTGAACAACAGCAGCGATTATATGGGACGTTCTGAACAAGGTTCTCCTTCCTTCACATCCAAAAACACACTGCTTTTGAGACGTTCTTCTCAAACGAGTCCTGTGCAGCGCTGCCGTCGACTTCAGTATCCCAATGAAGCATGGTGGTGGGTGTAGAGCTGATGGCTCATACAAGGAATTTCATCCTTCAATGATGTCATGAAGAGTCATACTCATGTTTAGCATGGGAATCTTTACATTTTTTAAATACATTTAGAGCATTACATCGGTTTACAGCAGTGGAGTCGTACTTGTTTGATGCATTTAGCACTTTTTAAAACATTCCGATGAACGATATAACAAATCAGATCGTTTTGTTAATAGGGAACCTGCAACAGCGCATTTCAAGAAGCCGCAACTTGTTTGTTTCGACCTGATTTTCTTTCCTTTCCAGTAAGTCTAAAAATGGCCCTGTGTTCTGCACTTCACAGAGAGTTTGAGTCAGAGCAAGACGACCACATGGAAAGGTCACGGCTCAAGCAAAAGAAAGTCTAAAAACTATCGATCCTGACAGCGGGAGCTTTGGCACAAAGCAGCAGAAATGATTAGAACCACTGCCAGGCTTTTCAAAAGCCTACACAGGAACGTCGGCGTATGCGCTCGGATGTCTTAATTGAACTGTTTTATGACGATACATAAAAACGTATCATCTGATACTCAGTGAAAACAGCACATAGCGTTTGATTTATGCAGCTGTCACCAGCTGGGTTTGTTTGCAATTTTCTTTCCTGTCAGTTCTGAATTAGCACAATTACAGCTGTATGGGAGTGTGTAGGAGAAATGTAGACATATTTGATTTATTTCGAATAGTTTTTTTTTTTCACCCTCTTATTAGCAGCTTTTATTTATCACACTTTTGCAGGGTCAGAATTTGTGCTGCTCTGTTCTCCAGCGTTTTAGCACTCGCTTTGGCTAATATTCCTGTTTTTAAATAAAGCGCGTGGAGTTTTCACATTTATTTATCACCCAGCTGTATTAGTTACGGTCGCACCTTTTTTTTTTTTTTTCCTCTCCCCCTTCCCCTAGAGACAAATGGGATCTTTGCATAAGTAATGTGGCACAGGCCAATGGAGCTCAGAACTTAAGAAAAATTACAAGATTCCTCGCTATAAATCCACTCCTGTGCAATCTGTCTGGCACAAAGTGCTGCCGAGCCAGAACTATTATTGTATGGTAAGCTTTTAATCTTTAAAAAAAAAGATGGTCATAAATAAAGAAGATGGTCTGTTTTTTTTTCCCCCTTCCTTCTTTCCCAGATTTGCTTTAGTCCATTTTGTGTTATGACAGCAGCCCATGTGGTAATAATTCAAATGAGTAGAAGCAGGATCGTGTTGGATTATGCAATGAAAATAGCAAAAAAAAAAAGAGAGATGCCTTTACTTTAGTGGCCTGAATATTTGCAGAAAGTCACTTTAATTGCCTGCTTTATGGAGCAGTGAGGCAATTAAGTCACATTAGGTTGCAATGAACCAAATAACCAAATTTGTGTTGTTCACTAAGTGGTACTTGGTGAAGATGACACGATACAAGTAATGACTTTGCAAATTAAATTATAGAGGATAACCTTCTTGTTGTCTCAAAAAACCTCCCACGTACACACAAACAGAAAGACCCTCAGTTAATAAAACACTCACTGGAAGAAGATGATTCTCCAGTTGGATCGCTCAGAACGCGACGATTGATTTTATACGTTTGTTGCTATAGTTAAAGAGAATTGAATGGAGGATACTTTCTCAAATGTTTATATAACATATATTATATAGGCAAAGGTTTTGAGATCTCTGACTCTCTGAGATCTGACTTTTCCTGCCATATCGAGTTTCAAGTTTATTTCTATTGCGCTTTTCACAACAGACATTGTCTCAAAGCAGCTTTACAGAAATCAACAGTGAAGGTGAACGGTGTGTATTTATCCCTGATGAGCAGCCGTGCCGACTGTGGCAAGGAAAAACTCCCTTAGATGTTATGAGGAAGAAACCTTGAGAGGAACCAGACTCAAAAGGGGAACCTCATCCTCATTTGACATCAAGAGTTTGATCATAAATCTTTCAACATATGTGGTTCTTCTCCAAACTGTGACCACAAAGCTGGAGGCATGCAATTGTATCGGACGTCTCTAAATGCTATAGCGTAAAATTTTCCCTTCACTTCAACTTGGAGACCCAAACCTGTTCCAGCATGACATTGCCCCTGTGCCCAATGCCAGCTCCATGAAGTTTTACATGGTTTTGGGATTGGAAGGTCGCATGATATGGGTCTTTATACCTTTTTCTTTTTTTTTTTAGCTTTTATTTCTCACATTCACGACGAATTGTCCACATCTTCTCCATTCACATTGTTCAAATTTAACCCATTTTTGTTCACATCTACGTCCCAAAAAAGGACTGTAAAAAAAAAACCTGTAAAGATGTTTTGTTTAACTTTATTGGAGTCTTTAGTGCGAGGGTTTTGTAACAGTCAAGTTGGTTGAAAGTTTTCACGGCCTTGTGTTTTAACCTTTTTTTTTTGGGCTTTTTTAGCTTTATTTTTGATAAACACACGTTCACAATCAGGTTTTTCATTACATGTGGATATTTTTTATAGAGTAAACATATATTTTTGTTCATTGTTCAGTATACAGTACTTTCAGTGTATTTTCCAAATATTTTCCATTAAAATTGTTCAAATTTAGCTCCCCAGAATTAGTCAGAGGGCTAATGCACATTGTGCCGCTCCCACATCTGTACCTCCCCTAGTCTCTCCAAATACAACGAGCTGAATTACTGCTCAGGAGTAGAATTTTATTTTCACATTAAAATGATTGCAGTTGCAGTGCTTATTGCTCCCTGTCTAACCATTGGTCCTGCTGCTTTCGGGTTTTCCTGCAACTCTATTCAAGCAGCTCTCTTTTCTTCTTTTCGTCTGAGAGAACTTTGGAGATCTAACATGACACATTTCGTTGTTCCATAAACTTTCCGCCTGATTTTTATTTCTGTTGTGGCTGTGTACCTTCTTCCAGTCAAGTTTTGTTTATTGATGTTGTCCCTGATATTTTTACCTTCACCATGATTGCTACTTGCTACAGGAAATCTTCCGGATCATGAGCATAAATCTTTGTTGTTCCCTGTCTTGTTCCTGTTTTGACTTTGGTTATTCCACATGGACTTTACAGTGGATGTAATCTAGCATGATCCTCCTGAAGGATTGATTTCCGAATGTGTATGCGCTTTTCTAGTAAGACTTCAGCTCCTGTGTTGTTCGTGGCTGACCTTAAGTTACAGGCACACAGGCTGTGTGTGTGTGTGTGTGTGTGTGTGTGTGTGTGTGTGTGTGTGTGTGTGTGTGTGTGTGTCTTGGAGTCTCTAGATCCCAGAGAGTGTGACCTAGGATCACCTAAAACTCACTTTCTGGGGCAGGTTCTGAATTTTTTGAGGTAAAGTTCAGCTGATGCAAAATGTATACTAATTTTGATATTGTTGGACTTTGTATATATGTGTGTGTGTGTGTGTGTGTGTGTGTGTGTGTGTGTGTGTGTGTGTGTGTGTGTGTGTGTGTGTGTGTGTGTGTGTGTATATATATAAAATATATATTAGCAGGCAAACAAAACGGCATTGTATTGATTTACTTTTGTTTTGTTTTTAAGAATTTGCCATTTTTATTCCGTATTTGTGCGATTGCTGTGAAAAAAAATTCCCCACCAATCATTTTTCACTCTCCGTGCTGTCAAGCTCATAAAACTGATTGTGGATAATTTTCTTGCTGTGAATAATCCAAGCCCGGGAGTTTCATAAGCTTTCAGACAAGGCCGTGAATAAGAATAAATCCAGAGCTGAACCTGTCAAGCACAGATACCGGGTTGAGCGATGGATCAATTCCAATTGTTATGATATTATTCATGAGTTCGGAATTATTATGCATGAAGCTTCACCTCTGCAACCGTGCATACTGATCTCCAGCTACGGGTCCGTCCCTCTGCCACGTTTACACTGTATTGGGAGATGGAGCTGCCACTTAATCAACCACCATATTCACTGGGCACCGGCTAAATGCCACAGTCTGAGTGCTGAATGATTTTTAATTATTGAAGTAAATTATAGACTTGCTTCATTGATCTCTCCGTTCATCCTTCGTCGATCCACGTGTATCAGAACAGCGTCGTACACGATCATAAAGCTCTTCTCTTCATTTGTTGTTACGCTCCACCAACAAGCTCCACACGCCACCACTGAGACTTCAGCAACGTATAAGCCGGCGGATATAATCGACTACAGAGGTTGTCAGAACAATTATCACAGATGCTATGAAAAATCAAATCTGCATATAAAAGGGAAACGCTAATAAAATCATGTCTGCTGTAAAGTGAAACGCAGGGACGATCTCGCTGGAAAAATGTGCTCACGCAGCAAAAACGTGTCCTACAAGATCCCAACTTCTTATCAGCATCCGAAATAGACGAGCACAGACGAGGAGATGGTGCTATGAAACGTATCCACTGGAGATAGATTAATGGTCAGGAGCTTTGCATTATACTGTAAAGGAGATTGTCATATTATTATCGAATACGTGCTGTCTCTGTCTATTTTTTTGTTTTGTTTCACGGCTGTTGAAAATCATCTCAGCACCCGAAATAACATTATATTTAGTTTTCTGTTCCAAACATAGTTTCTGGATCTGAGAAGAGTTTTCTGTCGTGAATGGCTGTTTTTGTCGACTCAGCAATTAGTTATGTTAATAAGGTCCATCTAGGATGAAGAAAATGTTGGTGTTGGGTCCAAATTCTCCATGATTGAGCTTTGAAAATAAATAAATGAATCAATCAATGGATTAAAAAATGAATGAATGCATAAATAAACAAACAAATAAATAAGTTAGTAAGTAAATAAATAAATAAATAAACAACAAGCACTGGACCGATAAAATTTGTGGAAGAAAAAGTGGAAGAATATGGAAAATCTAATGTGAGATTATGTCTCCATTTAGTTTATTTTGTTTTATAGTTTCAGTTAAAAAAAGTTGTTTATCGTCTGCTTTCTTTTTCTTCTTCTTTCGACTGCTCCCTTTAAGGGGTTGCCACATCAGATTATTTGTCTCCATATCACTTTGTCCTCTCCATCTGCTTCTTTCAAACCAACCACCTGCATGACTTCACTCACCACATCCATAAATCTCCTCCCTGGTCTCCCTCTTTTCCTCCTGCCTAGTGGCTCCATCTTTAACATTTTTCCACTGATATATTTTGATATACCCCATGACTGTCTCTTTTTGGAGAGATCTCACCTCTCTCCAAAAACGTCCTGTGCGTCCCTCTAATAAACATCTTTAACATATTTTTTCACAATACCACAGTCTTTAACGCATACAATTAAATGGCAATTAATAAAAATGTTCAGAATATTGAGAAACTTGTCCTGTGGTTATAAAGTCGTCTATTTTTCATGGTTGTTGAGTCTAATTGTCCACTTGACAATTACAAAACGAAGCCTAGATGCGAATCCCACGCAAACGATGTACATAAACCATCGTCTGTCTCTTAAATAATCTGAAATATCCGCATAACCGCCTATTTAGTGATCGTAGTTATAGTAGGAGGATGTAAGACCATCCACTTTGCAGCGTGGGGGTTTTGCATTACAGAGTGGGTGTTTTATTGCTCTTCAGAAGAATCGCAAAAAAAACACACATTCCAGTTGTAAGGAGTTCATGTTCTCTATCACTTTTTTTTTTCTCTCCATAAGTTCTGGCAGATTTATACTAATCCACCAAGCATCGCTGTTGAAATCATCATCACTGTCGCACTGCTCTCAAAGCTGTTTTCTGAATAGAATTCCTGTACAGCCTCGAGTCCACTGAAGTGTTTGAATAAAGATTCATAACCCATGTGTTCACGCTCCTCACATCAGGGAATATCTCGTGCACCGTGTCGGCCTGCGTTTGTAATTAGCGTCGAGTTTGCGCTCGTGAAAATCGTCTGGTAGATCGACTTCAGGTCTCTCGGACGTTAGATCACGCACAGCGAGCGGGGGAATTTCGGGAAGATTGATAATAATGGAATTCTTGCATGGTGTCAATGGTGGGAAAAGAAAAAATGGAGGGCTTTTGGGTATTTTCACCAGCCTTTATATCACTTTTCTCTCTATTTCCAAAAGTGACAGGGAATGTGTCAGTGGAAGTCAGTTATGTTGGTTATCTCTTCATGCATTCTTTCTAACGTTTGACATTTCTGACTTTTTTTCTTTTTCTTTTCAGGCTTTCCCGTGCATATCGACAGGAATTTATGGTAAGCCCAGTTTCTTTTTTACGGTTATGAATTTCTGGAAGGCTGGTGGTCTAGAATACTAGAGAACCAGAGATAAGGGTTTTAAAGAATGATTTAAAAAGTAGGAAACTATTGTCCAGACATGAGATTTTTTCAGTATATTGTTTGCCCTCCTTTTCTTTATAGTTTTAACGTCATTACTAAATAATTCAATTAAAATCATTTTTATTAGTAGATCGTTTTTAACAATGGACATCGTTCCAATAACGTTCCAAAAACTTTCCAAAAACGTTCCAATATCGTTCCATCGTTCTTAAAGCAGTTTCACAGTTATAAATGGGTTAGAAAGTTCTATAAAAGTATGTAGATGTTTGTATAATTGTACGTTTATCCCTAATGAGTGGTGACAGTAGAAAGGAAAAACTCCCTGAGATTGTATGGGGAAGAAACATTAAGAGGAACCAGGCTCAAAAGAGAACCTGTTCTTATCTGGTTGGCACCAAATGTCCATTCGTTATAGTTCAATCTGTTGTAGTGGAAATTGTCCGATGTTCCCTGATGGACACTGGAATGCAAAACTGTTCATGGCATTTGCAGACCTAAGCGGTTGTAGCAAACTGTTTATAGCAATTGCAGTCCAAAATTAGCTCTTCACAAGAACCTCATGGATCTCTGTTCATGTGGAGAAGATGTTCAGAAGGTCTCGAAATGAAGTATGCTTCAATTCAATTCGGTCAATTACATTTTATTTCGAAATGTTTTTTCACGATAGACATTTTCTCACATGCAGCATGTCTCACAGCAGCTTTACAGAGTGTAAGAATTATAGAAGAAGAAACGTCGAGAGGAACCAGACTCAAATGGGGAACCCATCCTCATCTGGGTGACACCAAGAGTGTGATTATAAATCATTAAAGCATTACAAAAACCAGAGAGTGAGAAAAATCATGAGTGTGTGATTATGAATAATGTCCTTTAATGTTCCCTTCTTCAGTCAGTTGGAGTTGAGGATTCAGGAGCTCCTGAGCAACTCATGAATCAGCTCAACATCTCAACAAGATCATTATAGATTCAACACCAACTGCTCCATGCAAGAGCCTTTAAATGTTCAATGATGGGGAAAACAGCATGTGAAAAAAATTCTATTCTGAGTATTGATTAAGAGGTTTTGTAAGTCCAATGTCGAAAATCGTCATGGAGTGGGATCCATCCAGAGGTTTGGGGGCATCAAAAGAGACAGGATCACTGGTATCACAGTATGTGTAGCTTGTCCAGAGACAGAAAGAAACATGGATTATTACTACAAATTTTACTATGGGTATTTCCTTGACTTCAATGTGTTTCTCTTTTTTGGTTAAACTAGAATATCAATTTATAAAAGAAAAATAGGCGACTTCTACCATACTTTCCATGTTGATCCTTTTGTTACTTGAAATAGATTTAAATCCCTACTATTTTTGCTACATGACCATCAAGCTATTTTTGTAGTTTGTTTGAGGAAATTCTATTATCTGGATCAACCTGAAGCAGGAGTAAGTAGTAGAGGACATGAGCGATATACTGTATAACATTATATCAGACACAAAAGGCTTGTCAAGGGAAGAAAACAATTATGAGGAGAAAAAAAATAGGGAGGCTAATCAAATCACCAAGTTAGCTCTGAAGTGGAGCGTAGGAGTGATCTACCCGAAAAAGCGCCAACGCAGCAGAATTCGAGAAGCCGGACTGTGATATACTGCACCTCATCAGCAGCACACAGTGTCTGAAAGTGACAGAATCAGGGAGAGTGCACGCACCGGATATGCGTCGCTATGCATCAGAAGAGTTAGCGCACTCTATGAGCAAAAATTGACGTGTATTATTTAACAATGAAATTAGTTTCGATTCAATTTTATTTGTATAGCGTTCTTTTAAACAAAGAATATTGTTCCAGGTTTTCACTAATAAATAGATTACTAATATGAATATGAAGTTAAGCCCTAATAAGCGATCCAGTGGCAACAGTGGCAAGAAAAAAAAAAGATATTGATTGACATGCCTATGAATCCAATTTTGGACTTTGGTCCTTGGTATGTTGTTTTATGGACTAATATCACAGGCCAGTCAATGGACGTGTGAAATATGCCACTGCCGTCTTTCTGAGAAAGAGAATGATGAAAAAACAAGACGTTTCTCCATATGACAGAATTTGACATTCAAATTCTTTGAAATTCTTTAAAAATGCATCTGTATATGTCACATGCATTACAGCACTGTGAAATTCTCACCTCGAAAATACATATAAGATATATGGTTTTTTTTATTTATTTCAGTGATCTTGTTTTCTTTTGGTCTCCAGACCTTTAATCCATCCGGATGCACCACTTTTGGATGGAGTTCTTCTCAATTGTAGGCCAATTAATGATTGGATCCACATGACCAACCTAAGAAATAGAATAGATGCATTTATTTGTTGCATGTACATTACAGCACATTGAAATTCTTTCTTCGAATATCCCTCCTTTTTTTTTTAAGAAACTTGGGTCAAACAGCAGCATTAGTCATGATGTCCTAAACCTGGAGCTGAGAGGGTTAAGGGCCTTGCTCAAGGGCCCAACAGTGGCATTGTAGAGGTCCTGCGACTTCAACCCTAACCTTCTGATCAGTAAACCCAAGCCTTAATCAATAAGATACCACTTCCTTATTTCCAAATATCCCAGTTTGTCAGTAAGCTGGGGTCAACCATGTGACCCTGGAACAGATAAGGATAAGGATCTTGCTCGAAAGACCAACAGCTTGGTGGTTCTCAAGCTTAAAACTTATGATCAGTAACCAAGAACTTTAACTCCTGAAACATTGGCCTTTATCACCATCATTATAGTGTAAATGTACATATTTAAATATGCCAATATATTTAATATGACTGCAGTTAATGTAACTCCTGGACTAATATATGTATTATTATAATAATAAATATTTATAAAAATAAATAAATAACTTTCAGACCTTCCTGCCACTAAATTCGTTGTAAACCAAGACCATTTACACTCTAACATAGAACCGAACACATTGACACATGGTGGTGGTAGCATCATGTCCAGAGTTATCCTTGGCATCTTGGGTGACGTATTTTTTGTAACTCATCCACTCAAGATTAAAATTTTTCCAACTATTCTTTGCTAATTCATGATGTATAATCCCAAATTTAGTGTGTAATCAGACCCCAGCTGTCTACAATTACCAAGTTGCGGTTTATGATTCACAAATATCCACATACATTCATGCATATATAAACCACAGAATTTCCCGAATACTTGAAAATCTGTCCCATGAGCAAATCTAAAATACGCCTGCAAAGAATATCTGTTATTTTTACAGCACTATAGAGGAGCCACGAAATTAATATTCGGATTGCTCTGATTATCCGTGAGCAAAATAAAGTGTGTTTCAGTATATGTGCATTATCTTTTCTATCATTAACATCTCTTATGGCTCCTCTAGTGCTCCCTTAATCTTAGTGTGTGTGTGTGTGTGTGTGTGTGTGTGTGTGTGTGTGTGTAAGAAAGAGTGTGTATCTGTCATGGGAGTGAAGAGCACATTTAATTCAGTTCACATGGCTGCAGAAGCACGAGCGAGCTCTCGACTTCAAAACATGCCTGCCGCTGCCACATTAAATGGCCTGCTCGATAAATAAACACGCTTATCTCCAGCCTCGGCTTGCTCCCCTCATACACTCATTAATTGTGATGATAGTTGGAGAGCGAGTGCGCCGACAAAACCAACAACAGAAAAAAAAAAGCAGAGAGAGAGCAGGATGATCAAAGGCCTAATAACCTGGAATGTATCCCTCTGGCACGCTTCCTCTCTAATCCTGATTCGTCTTCCCTCAGTCATCATCGGCTCTGTGGCATACGAGGGTCCACAGAAAGATGAAAAGTCCTTACAGTATTCGAAAGTCAGGCGATTATTAGCAAGGAAATTTCATGCCGTTTTCCTCTCGCATATAACGATAACAGAGTGACGGTAACGGTAATCCGAAACCAGAGCACAGGTAAACAATAATTATCCGATTGATTTGTATGTTGTGGGTTTTTTTTGTTGAGTATTTTAAATAAACGACAATATTTTTTATTCAGCAAAGTAACTGGATTGAGGTATGAAGAAAGGAATCAGGAATTGATTCTGGGGTGAGGGTGGGGTTGGGAGGTGCAGGTCAGTAACCATTAGTAGTAGCACTAAATCAGGAGACTTCAACCTTTTCGACACCACGGTGGTCATAACATGTTAAATTCAGGGGAATCTTAAATGTATTTGCTACACACAGTTTCCAGGATTCACACTGTAGGTTTAACTGCATTATGAATCGTTAGTCATTTCAAGTCATAAACTAATATCAATATAGAAACGATGAAGGTGTATTTTTGCAATCGAATCTCAACCATCACCTTCGATCACAAACGCTTGCCTTTAAACGCCCTAAAAAAAAAAAAGAAGGGAATAGAAAATAGGGACTTGAGAAGCAGATGACATCTTTGTTATAAACAATTTGTAATAGGGTGTAACTTAAAAAAAAAATGTAGATTAAAACACTAAAAAATCATACAGTGGTCCCCAGGAACTCACAAGGATTACGTTCTAAGACGTAGTTCAAGTTCTGAAAATCCGTGAATTTAGTGATTTTAGCTTGACATTAAACTTTCTTTCGGCTTCTCCCATTAGGGGTCGCCACAGCGGATCCTCCGCATGTTTGATTTGGCACATGTTTTTACGCTGGATGCCCTTCCTAACGCAACCCTCCCTATTTATCCGGGCTTGAGACCGGCACTAAGAGTGCGCTGGCTTGTGCAACCCTAATAGCTGGGGTCGGTTCCCTGACCGGGGATCGAACCCGGGCTGCAGCGGTGAGAGCGCCGCATCCTAACCACTAGACCACCAGGGAACGAATTCAACTTGACATTATGTCACTATAATACAATATTGTGTTTTAAAAAAATTATGAAATTTGTTAGTGAAAACACAGTTTAAAATGTCATTCCTAATGTTCCTGAACATTCCGTCCCGCTTCGGATTCCCGCGGATTTCAAGATAATCCGCATCGCACTGTTAATTAGGTACAAACGAGAACCTGCAAATTTTTCGATTTTTATTTGACCTTTAGTCTAAAATGAAGCAGACATCAGCCTGTTTGTATTTTTTTGCATTGTAACCTTTCCTGCACTCATTATTCTTTCTTTCATTTGTATTTTTTTTAATTTTGTAAAATATTTAGTGTCTCACTGTGTCTTTTGTTTAGGGGAGCTGAATTTGGGAGACGCTGTTGTGTCGGGCATGTAATGAAATAAGCAAGGCCTTTTATTCAATGCGCTTATGTATTTGTTTATTTATTGATCAGTTGATCGATTGATTTGTTGATTCATGGATTCACAGTTTCACTCCATCCAGAGGAAATCAATTTTGATTAAGGGTTTTTTAACGCACCAGGCACATGCTTAACGAGTATTTGTGCTCATTACTGGTATGTCGATTTTATTTTTTAACATTTATATATATAAAATGCATATAAATATGGCTCAAAAAGCTCAAATTATGGTTTTGGAGTGGCTTAGGCAAAGTTCAGACTTTGATTGAGATGTCGCGATTTATCGCAAATGCTTGATTGCAGTTGTTTTTGCTAATCGTGGCACAACCAGTTCTTAGGTTCAGGGGAAATGGCTTTTTTTTTACATAGTGCCAGGCAGTTTTGGACATTTTTTTTTTCTTAAAAAAATAAAATTATAATAAAAAAATGCATATATTATTTTTGTGTAATAGCACAATTATCCTTGATGATCTCAATCATTTGTCACAAATATGAAAAAGAAAAAAAACATAAATCTGGCAGAAGGCAAATACTTTTTCACAGCACTGTGCATATACATATATATAATTTTACTAAATTAATACTTTTCATGTTTTTAATACTCTAATCAACATAGGTATTGACAAATATTGATGCTTTATGCAAATGTATGTTTATTATTAGTGAAACCAAACTCAATGTGAAGCATGAAGGCAAAATATTCTTGCAAATATTTGAAAGTAATTGAGGTTTTAAATATAGTAAATCACCAGGACACCAAACGGAACTTTTGCTACGTTTCCACACGGACGGTTTTAATTGCCGGATGTGTGCACGATGGTGGATTTGTCAAAAATTTGTCAGGTAGCTTCTACCTTTTCCTTTTCTAAATTTCCTCTGGTTTACTACATCATCCTTCTGTAAACACACTACTATCACAGTTACTACACTATTTGACTATTTGAGACACAGCTTAGGTTGTATGAGGACTAGGAGCCATAAACAGCACCCTCTGTTTCTCCTCTCCACACAAACACACAGAGAGAGAGAGAGAGAGAGAGAGAGAGAGAGAGAGAGAGAGAGAGAGAGCGAGAGAGAGCGAGAGAGAGAGAGAGAGAGAGAGAGAGAGAGAGAGAGAGATGTCCCTGGTGACGGATGAGTCGGGGCCAGGGAGAAAAATGACTTCTCATTCGCCACTGGCAGTCCAATCCTTCAGTCCAGCCCATTAGCCGAGGAAGGCTTTCCCCTGGCTTGGCTTGCAGTATAGGTACCACCTATAAACAAACTAGGTTGGACGATATGATATGGATTATTAAGTATACTGTGTGAAAGCCATCCATCACAGGCCTGTGACCCGAGTTCAAATGGATTATTCCTTTCTGAGGTGGGAGACGTCTCTCAGTGTCTTACAAGATCAGTATTGATAGTCGGGCAAGAGTCGAAGCACAGATAGAGCTACCAGTCGTTTTGTCTTTCACATCCTGAATCCTTCTCCACCATACGCTTACTTCTTCTTCTTCTTCTTCTTCTGCTTCTTCTACTTTTTCTTCTCTCTCTAATTCTGATTATATGCAATCACCCAAAATGGTCTCAGGCTTGGTAACAAATCATTTTCTACATTAAGGTTAGAAATGAAGTTAGCATTTTGTTAGTGCTACGAGAAAGATGTCACTGCATTCTGAATTGTAATTGCGCAGGATGCTAACTTCGTGTCTCAATGCCTTTATGTTGCATGAAATTTGCTGAAATCAAGAGGAACTGAAATTCAGTTCCTTCGTATTGTAAAATAATGCTGCGGAACCCCAAAGTCAAATCGCACGGTTCTGAAAAATAAAGAGGAAACTCCATTTCAGAGATAATGTGCTAATAAATAGTATGAGGTACGAATCAGTCGTAATAGACTTAATAAACAGCATGATTTTCTTCTTTCCTGACTTTGGTTATATAATATATCATTTTATATATGTAATTGGAAAATTGTGTTCGGTTGATTTTCCTCTCGAACTCCATATCAGCATGTGAAGCAATCTACGGTAAAACGTTTATTACCTCCCATCTCTCTGTCTCTGTCTCTGTCTCTGTTTCTGTCTCGTCTCTCTGTCTTTGTTTCTGTCTCGGTCTCTCTGTCTCTGGCTCACTCCCATGTTGTTTATCAGTGCTACATGTTGATGGTGGCGTCGTTGTTGACACCGAGGCTTTAGCCCCTGTCTCTGTGTAAGTGAGATAGGAAGCAGTAAGCTGGGCTGTATGTCCATGTACACTGCGCTGGGATGAGCCGTGTTGGTGTCGGTGATCCGCCACTGGCTCCGTCACTGCGAGGGATTAAGTCTTATCTCCTCGTGGTGACTCTTCACTGGTTACTTACTCGGCGAGGGCAAGCCAATAAAGTGCGAGTTTTACGAAATGGAAGGTACGGACAGACACTGTGAACTGAGATTATGGTGACTTTTTTTTATTTTTTATTTTTTTTGCAGGAAAGAACATCCGATAAAATTATTTTTTTAAATATTTGTTTTAATATTGTGTAAATGATCAGAACACCAAACTTTTGCCACGTTTCCACACGGACGATTTTAATTGCCGGATGTGTGCATCATTTTGGCGCTTGATTTGAGACTTGGTGCATCAGTAAAACAAATGTTTAGTGATTCTAAATAATTTTTCGGTACAGTTTTTTTTTTATATCAAAAATCTTTTTTTTATATTAAAATTAGTGCTGTTAAAATGAATTTGCTTTAATGTTATCCAAAGCAACTTACATTTATCTCTAATAAAACTGAGTAGCTATTGGGGTTAAGGGCCTTTGCTCAGGGGCCCAGAAGTGGCTTATAACCTTCTGAGTCAAAGTCCAATGCCTGAACCACTAAGCTACCACCTCTCTAGCATATCCTATTCTATCGTTTATGTCTTTTCAGACGTTGAGAAACATTTTAGCAGTCAGGAAGAACAAATAGAAGGACAAGATGAACATGCGTACACGGATCTGTTGATAATAAATTGGAAATACTTACAGGTTAAAGAATTGAAAAAGAAAGCAAGCCAACATTACCAAATAATTAATCAAAAATCTAATTACTGGCGTCTCTACTAGACTCGATTGCTAACAAACAATGTGACTGGTGATTGACGTGTGTAGACCGGAGTTTCTCATTATCACGTTATTGAAGTGTATGTAAATGTGTTCTTTGTCTTTTATTCCTCCAAATTATTTCATTGTTTCTCTTCTTTAAGTGGGATTTGAGTTTATAACTAATCAATTTGCTTCATGCAAGCGTATCAATCAAGATTGTCATTTCCGAATCGTATATAATCGAATATTCATGGAAGTCAATCTCACTCATTCATGAGTAGATAGATAGATAGATAGATAGATAGATAGATAGATAGATAGATAGATAGATAGATAGACGGACGGACGGACGGACGGACGGACGGACGGACGGACGGACGGACGGACGGACGGACGGACGGACGGACAGACAGACAGACAGATAGATAGACAGACATACATAGGGATGGACGGAATAATAAGTGTAGAGAATGTGGGCTACAGAGAATGTGGGCGCAGTCGTCTCCAAAACATCCTACCTGTGTGGTCCCTCTTCACCTCATTTCTAATTCTGTCCATCATCGTTGCTCGGAATGAAATCGCAGCATCTACGACTCCACCTCCAGCTTCACCTTCTGTTTTATTTAAATATAATAAAATCCTTCAGGATGTCAGGGTGTTAACCTTCTATTATTTCCCTGTAACAGTTTACTCTGGAATGCTTTTGTTACTTAACATTAATCATATAAAACATAAACTGACCCATTTTGCTATTATGCAACCTATAATTTTGTTTTCTTATTACGCCATACAGCATTTGCATTGATTTCTTATGACTATGTTGTCTATGTGGTTTGCAATATGATTTATTATATTTAAAGAAAGTCCTAAACATTCCATACTATAATGTTAATAGATATCAGCAGTTTATGCTGCTACGGACTCCTTGTGCTTGTTATAGGCTTCTTTTGTAACGTAGATAATCCTCACCATCACATTCAGCCATCTGCATTTCTGCCAGGTGTCATCTACCCCACCGTAACTTCCCCATTTCAGCTGAAACAATTAAATATCCATCTATTTCGCTCTAACGTTTCAGACTTTTTTGGGATTCACACACTTTTTTTTTTACTGTATTCCCAGTTTCCTTAAGGACACAAGCTTCGCCTACCCAGAATCCTCCTTTCCATCATTTGGCACCAAGTTCATTCCCAGGTTATAAAATCTCGCTAAAGTTCTCGGGTGGCGTGTCATTCGCTAGACAGCCCCAGTAATTATTTAACAGCTTCTTCTAGCACTTGTGCCACAGCCTCCTCGATCTGCTCCTGTAGAGAAAAGTATCTCACAATCACGCCCCCCCCCCCCCCCCCCCAACTCTCACTATCTCACAGAATATCTCCTCTAACCTCCTTTTCGCTCTCGCTCTCTCTCTCTCTCTCTCTCTCGCTCTCGCTCTCTCGCTCTCTCTCTCTGTGTCTCTTTCTCAGCTCGTAATGAGGTGCAGGAGGTTTAGGCAGGAAATGGCAGCGTTCCACAGAAGTGCTCACGCGAAGTGGGCTTGTTTTAATTGCCCGTCTTGCTAAAGCCAGGAACCTTTATTGCTTTTCTGAAACCTTTTTTGCAAGGATTAAATTTTGTCTTGGCAACCCAATACGATTGGGATAGGTAGCAAATGTTTGTGCACCTCACAAGTTAATTGATCAATTTTTCAAGGTAAAGTAATAAACATTTTCATTTTGTTTATAGAGTTTAATGCAGCTTTCCTGATTTTATGTAGTGCCCTGTGTAGGGATTACAATACCTTTATATTGTATATTTATGTAATGATCCTAAAAAGTGAAAAAACAAAAATATGTGGTATTACGCTTTATTCAAGTTTTAGAGGGTATAAATGGTAGCTTGGTATTGGCATTGGACTCTGGATTGGAAGGTCACAAGTTAAAATCTTGGCCTCAGTTGGACCTTAACCCTCAACTGCTCAGCTATAAGTCACTCTGGATCTCAGTCTGCATTTCAATTCATTTTAAAGGTTGTTGATGAGGTTTAGAGCTCTATAGGAGATCTTCCACTCCAACCCATGGAAAGCATAACTTTATGGAGCTGGCTTTGTGTACAGCGGCATTGAACCAGGAATGGGTAAAAAATTCAGAAGTCCCAGTGAAATAGTTTTTGTTCTATAGAAATCAGTACAATACAACATAGATATTGTATGGAGATGTAGATGTAGATATACTACATAGGACTGTTTTTAGTTAAAATATTCCGTTTTAGTGCTAATAGATCAGACCTGTGTAACTGATGGACACGAGTGTAACTGGCATTTGAAGTTCACATGCTAAATGTGTTTTCTCTTTGCACATTTTTTTCAATTTCAATTGGAACCGAATGGAATGGAATTTTCCGTCATTCCCCCTGCAGTGAAATACAATTGGTTCTTGTGTTGGAGACGTAGGACGGACATGTTCACACAGGTTCATAATTATAAAGAGTGTTTCTAGACATCATCCCTCCTGGAGTTTCCCAAATTGTATGGTTTTACTAGACAGTTTTAGAAATGAATTCTGAAATGGCACGAGTGGCGACACAAATGTGTCTCCTGGTGATTACGCATAGACGTTTCAGGGCTTGAAATTTGTAACATGATGCATGATACAAAGCTGTGTCCGGCTCGTCTCACCCATTTTCTTTCTTATCAAAAAGCGATCCACGCGAAATATATTCCAAATCAATACCTTTGACTTAACAGAGTGCTCACTTTCACATCTCGGCCTGGGTTTCAATGATTAATATGGCACTTAGCCGCCCTATCCCTCGTACTCACCGGTCAATATGTCATTACTTTCTCATTTTGGGTGGCGAACACCGATGACGAACCTGGACAACGGGACAGTCAAAGTAATCACCATGTTTAAGCGATCTGTAAATTTTCACGACTGCCCACATTCAGTGACAAATTCCTCAAAAAAAATCCTAATGAGCCATGTTTGTGAGCATTTGGTGCTGAGGAAGTGTGTGTCCTGAGTGGCAGCTTGTTGAATTATAGAGCAATTTAGCTTTCAAGCCCTGGGGGGAGTCATTTTTGGAACGAATAAACACGATCAAATCAATGAGGGATTGGATCGTGCTTGTTGGAGTTGTCAAAAAGTGTGTCAGTCGAAGCGGGTGAATATATATATATATATATATATATATATATATATATATATATATATATATATATATATATATATACACGGGGATGTTTTTTCCTATGGGGTTTAAGGAGGAGACATTTCCTGTTGCATGAACTCAAACTCTCTGCATCTTCCTGGACAGGTTTTCCCAACGAGCCGGCTGCAGACATCGCCCTGGACACGGTGAGGGACTGGCTGATGGAGAACAAGGACAAGGTGAGAGTTGCTCGGTTTCGGTTTCTGATCAGTCACGCCTGCGGTACAGATGAAGAGTACGGGTGAATAGTGTTACTCCCGTTCTATCACACATGCCTCGTTTGACCAATTCGTTATGCGTATCCAATTAAAAGGCAATTTGATTTGAATCAGAACTCTAAATGGTCTGGTGGCTTCGCAAATTGGCCGCTGTTTCAGACGGCATGTCGAGGCAGGACAGAAACGAAAATGCACACAACATAATACAATTCAAATCAACGGATTCATTATTCCATCTTAATGAATTCAGTGGAAATTAATTTGCGAATATCGTCGAATTGTAGGACACACAACTGCACAGTGTTACTGAGTGACTCAATCAAATTTGGTCATTTTAGCAATCCTATGAACTATAGTGTCAAGTTTTTATTATTATTATTATTATTATTATTATTATTATTATTATTATTATTAATATTTTATTTTATTTTATTTTATTTTATTTATTTATTTATTTTACCTTTTTATTTTATTTTTTCATAATTATTATTATTTTTATTTTAGGTCTTTATTATTATTATTATTATTAATATTATTATTATTATTATTATTATTATTATTATTCTCTGGTTTTAGGGGTTAATAATAATAATAATAATAATTATTATTATTATTATTATTATTATTTATTTTTTTTTTTTATTATTATTATTATTTATTTATTTATTTATTTATTTATTTATTTATTTATTTATTATTTTCTTCCACCCATGGACTCTTGGTTCCAAGGTAAGTTTTGAGAACATTATTAGGGAAAAAGTATGTAAAAAGTAGTCTGTTTGTTCTTGCTAAAAGTTTTGAAAAGAATTAGTGCACAGTCCTGTCAGCACTTAGCCAGCAATCACTGTGGCTTTTACTCCACAGAGCCGAGGGCATGCCTGCATAAACTACATGCCAGTCTATTTAATTTCTCTTCACCAAAATGGGCCTCCAAGTGGTAGCTGAGCAAAGTTGTGTCTTGTCGTGATCATTAAAGTCAAGGCGAAAGTGCGCATGGCCTATGGCTATAACCAACAGATAGCCGAGGATTCATTATCCAGACTAATGGCACAAAGGCATCAAAGAAAGGAACTGCTGACAGATTCGGTACCACATTTGCATCACTTCTGCTTTTTTTATTGGCTTTTTTAAAGAGAAATTGATTCCTGCTTTGGTATATGGCTTGTCAGTCAGCTTTCTGTAGGAGGACAGTGCAAAAGAAATAATGCAGAAACTGGCGGCAGGCTGAAAGAAATGGGCCTTTGGGAACTAAATTGTGGTTTGTGTGCCAGGTTTTGTACAGGGTTGCATCAGGAAAGTGTTTTTTTTTTTCCAAAGCTCTGTGGCGGGTGAGACAGGGACTGATTCATGGCTGTAGTGAATATGGCTTGTGGCATTCACTGGGTTTGGCCTGCAGGTTCGTCCCATTTCCTAATAACTGAATGAAAATCTGAAGTAAATCAATTTTTCGTAAAAGCTCTGCAATAACACAGTATTCACACGATTAAATACATAATGCAATTGAAAAGTCACTGAGTAGATGTTGTATTCTTATTTAATAATATTTCAAGGACAAAAAAAGATCTATTGGAAATGGCTCAGTGACGCGTTCATGTTGATATGATTATTGTGACTCAGTAAGCGATACCATACATATGAATGGAGCATGAATCTAATACAAGGTCGAATCCCAGTTTGCTCCTGGGACAGTCTCGGATCTTCAGTCCATGTAGTCCAACTTTTTTTTTTTTTGAGAGTCACTGAAAATCTCTCATTCTCTTTTACATCTGGTCACAAGAGAGACCACTGAGGTACTCTAATTTTCATCGACCCAATTTGAGATGACTTGGGCTCTAATGTGTGGAGAATTATCACCCTCGATTGTACCTCATTGATAAATTGTTTGCTTTGATCACTTTGCTCAGATTCGCTGTGAGGCACTCGGTTTCTCAAATACTTGCACCATCCGAATAGTCAGTGAGATCACAATTTTCCCCTTTCTGATTGTTGATATGAAAATGAAATTAGGTTTTGACTGATATAATATCTGCAAGATTTTATCAACTGCACTGCTTCCACACTATTGACCCTACGAGCAGGTCCACAGGTGGACTTACTCTAAAAGTCAGACACCTTCGAACCAGTTCTGAGGGAAGCCGACTGTAGCGTTACCTCGAGACAAAAAAAGTTGCACTAGAACACCCCGGACAGACGACAACCCACGGCACGTAGAATCTGCATTTATGTCAGAGAATGACCTCTTCCATATCAGCAGGTGGCAGTAATCTGTATTTGGCATCCCAACAGGGAAACTGGAAAGGCTAGAACTCAAGCAGCGTTCACGCCTGCCGCGATCATTACTAACATATTCGTGTAGCTGTACGGATGTTGGATGGTGGTGATCAGCTGGTCTTTGAAATCTTTATTCTACAAAGCCATGGTATTATTAAAATAATCTTCTGGTCAAATGAATTGACGAGACAAATGGTAAAAAAGACAACGAGTGTCTGTCCGTACTTGTCGTTTTTTGATTTCATCAGTTCATTGTTTCAAATCCTGTGCTTATTTGCTAATCAGCTTATCAGCCAATCAGAGTTTCAATTACATTTGACATGCAGATTCAGCAAAAAAAAAAAAAAGCAGCTGACGGTGCAGAACACACCAAAATAAACTAAAGCCGAGCGCCGTTAAAAAATCACCCAACGTTGCCCTACGACAGACTGTTCCATCTTAGCATATTGTTTTCTAGAATCTTTCTCTCCGTGGCGAAAAAACTATCAAACTGTCACATTTTATTTTATACAACGAGCATGGATCCAGTCAGCAATTGTTCTAAATGAAAAAAGGAACCAGAGTACTGATGCGATTGCCTTTTAATTTTTGTTTTTGTTTTTTTAACCTGTATCATATAACTTTTACTTTATCCGAATTTACAGTCATTGGAGCTCCTCCAGCTTAAACCTTAACCAGACTTGAACTTGGTAGAGCTCCAAGAAGTCCATGTCTGGGAGTTTAGCAAACATTTACCGAGCAAGAGTATTTTTTGGATAACATGGAGGCGAAGGGTCCTTCTGAATCTCCGGGAGAGTTTTTTAGTATTCTTCTCACCTCTTTTTCATTCAGGGAGAGAGATTATGCGAAAAAAGCTTTCGGTTTGGCTCTCTGTAAGTCTGCCCCCAAAATTGAAGCGGGCCTTGCCATTAGCTGTAGCTGTAGCAACAACCACCACCACCAACTCCCCCTATCCCCCCCTAAACCCCCGCATTCGCGTGCTTTTGTGCTTAAGCATATAATATACGCATTTATTGCATTTATATGAATTTGTATAGCACATAAAACAAAACAACCAATGATGTACTTATTATTTTCATAACTGATTAGTAACTGTCTATTTTTCAGCATGATTGAGCATTATTTTATTAATTTTTTTCAGCCGTGTTTATCTAGGTTGCATTTTGCCTTTTGGATCCACCACTAGCAATTTTGTTGGTTTTTTTTTTTTTTCACATATTTTTGTATCAGTAGCTTGGGGAAATTATGAGCAATGAGTCTGGCATGAATCCAGCCAGCTATTGTTCTGGATCGAGAGAGCTTTAATTAGAACATGGGTTCTGCGGTAGGCGAGCAGCAGAGGCATAGAGGGGAGAAAATGTGAACTGGTGAAATGAGGCTAAGCCAATCAAACCTTGTTTTGTTTGAGAATTAAATTCATGTTGGTTATTTTGGAAAAAAACGGAGAGCACCAAAAGAATATATATATATATATATGTATCCTTGTCTGTATGTGACGGAGCGGTCCTTTTTTATATATATATATATATATATATATATATATATATATATATATATATATTTTTTTTTTTTTTTTTTTTTTTTATATATGAAAAGCATTACAGTGAGGTAGGCTATGCCGCAGTAGCTCGCAGTGATGGTGATTGATGACCGAGTGTTAACATTAGCAGGCAGAGCTTTGTGTTCTCCGTGCTGTGTTTAACAGGCCAATGAAGAGAATGAGAGATTTCTCTAAAGGGTGTAATTACATTGTCAAAATGGCTAACAAAACTCGAAGCACCATTTAAGGTGTTTTGAGTTCACCACCGCGCGATTCGCCTCCTTTATATTAATTAGTTCACTGCCAGGGATCGAGAGCAGAATAGAAGCAGTGCTCACACCTATGTTGTTTAGCGTTCACCTTAACCTTTATAACTTTAGCCTAGTTTTTCTTTTCTTTTTTTTTTACATGTTTTTTACTCATTTTATTTCTAAGGATAATTACAGTGATGCGAGCCATATGTCGCTCCTTCCCGGAAGCACAGTTCTGCCCCGGGATAGACCTAGCCAACTAAAATGGTTCGGACGGACCGTGTCCAAACTGCTTTGGAAAGAACCCAATTCAAATACGACGCTAGACATCAGGCGGATATTTCGGACCGCTAAACAATTCCCAGACAAAATGCCAAGACAAAAATGGCAAGTGTACAGTGATAGCGTTTAATACGGCGCTCCGGCCAAAAACCAGACGATCGAAAGTCTCATATTATTCATTTGCAATTTGTCAACTTTTCATTCAGCATTAGTGCCCAGTAATTTAGTAATTAGCTTATTCGTCTGATTAATGGTACATATTAAGTAATAATACTGATTCTAATGCATTTATTAACTCTTTATTCACCACAGCAGTATTGAATCCTCGTTTCTGATTGGTGGATTCCTGTTCCACAGCAGCAGCTGCTCAGACAGTAGTGTTGGACAGTTTGCGTGTTGTGGAGCGACATTTGTTTAATTTGATTCTAAAGGAATTTCCAGTGCCAGTAAGTCTTTAGAACATTGTAAGGGAAGAACTGTTTATAGACGGCATCGTGTTATTAAATTATACCTGATTCTAACGGCCTCCATGGTGAGTAGAAACAGAAGAAATTGTGAGACACTATATTTCCAAAAGTATTGGGACACCTGACCTTTCCTGCCATATGTGGTTCTTCTCCAAACTGTTAACACAAAACTAGAGGCACACAATTGTACTGCACGCCAGGTCTTCTCACCTTCTCACCTACATCAGTACCTGACTTTTCTAACACCCTTGTGGCTGATGAACACAAATGTCCACAAGCACACTCCGAAATCTAGTGGTGTGCAGTTTTGGAAGAATCAGTGCTCGGATACTAACAAAAATGGAGCTTTGTGTAACTTTGTTTTGTTTAAGTAGTCACTGGTTCTTTGTATATTTCTAGCAGACGTTTACTTGTATTTTTGGCTCGTCTTATAATCGTTATTATTATAATACTGAATATATTATTAACTACATTATTATTATTATTCATTATATAATTTATAATTATTATTCACTTTATTATTTACTATATTATAATGAATTTAATAGTTGTTATTATTATTAAGTAGTAATTTATAATGAATACTATTCATTAAGATTAAGGTCTTTACTTTTTTTTTTTTTTTTCGAAAGAAGCTGTTTTTTTTTTTTGGCACAGTGAAATCAGGCAGAACGAATCATCAGCCTGCTTTCAACACCTTATTCTCAATAGGACCAGTCAAGTCAGGCACCTGTCAAAACTCTACACACACTTTCACACACTGACACACACCAGCACTGCCACGACAAGTCTTCATATCACCTCTACTCAGAGTACTAATGGGCCTTCTCATTCCGCCGAAGCTTTTAACGCAGGCACAAAAGTGGAGCATGTGCGTGCACACACACACACGTACAAACAATTCTCATTATTAAATAAAAGCTTATCTTTTTAGGCGTTGGTCTGTTATTCCAGACCACACACGCCCTGACTGAGGTTCATTTAAAATCAGGGCGCTAAATAGGTCTCGGTTTGGTGCTATTTATTTTGTTTTGTGTTCCTGACTTCTAAAGTCTATCCAAAGCTCTAATTCGAGCCATGAAATTCCCCCTGAAAAGCCATTTTGTGGCTGCACACTCCTCCGGCTGAAGGCGAAGCCGCCTGGCTGCTGCAGTGGTCAGAGCAAGCAGCTCCAGTTCTGTCATGATCTCTCACATCTGAAAGGATCAAAGGCGGGTGGTCACGCTTTCATCTGCACTTATGGCTTCGGACAACATGGTGCTCCGTATTCCTGGCATGATTTAAACTTTGTGTGACTGACTGTAGAAAACATGGACAAGCATGAAGCTTCTGTAACAAATAGCACACTGGCCTTTCAGGGTGTTTCGAGTCGGTTTCAACCGTTCATTGTTTCGGTTCAGGTTCTAAACGAAACCGACGAATATCTGCATTGCAAATGAGCATCTGAAAGCAATTTCTAATAAACGTTTATTATAACGTTTAAGGAACAAATCATCTAGTAAACATCTAATCAAGCTTTAAGTCTTGATAATACAGTGAGGTTGATGGACATGAACATGATACAATGTTAATTTAAAGGTTAATGTTTGTACACTTTTAGTATTGGACTGGAAAACAGGCCTGAACATTTACAATCAGATACAACTGTGAAAGGAGCATTTGGCTTGTTATCAGCGTTTAGTTCAAAAAGCTGCATCTCTAATGGTATCGGAGTGCCTTAGTGCCTGTGGAATGGGCAGCTTGCACATTTGGAAAGGCTCCATTAATGCTGAACGGTGTATACAGGTTTTAGAACAAATGCTCATATACAGAAAGTATACAATGCTAACTGCCTACTGCATCTATTACGTAGCATGACTTTGTAGTAGAAAAAGTCTGGTTGCTAAACTGGCCTGCCTGCAGTCTAGACCTTTCACCATTTGAAAACATTTGACGGATCATGAAACGAAAAACACAACAAAGGACCCCCAAAACTGTTAGAATCAAAATGTATTGTATCAGACATACTGGACAGCATTCCTCTTCCAAAACTGTAATTTTGGAACTGATGTATACAGACAGAAGACGTGATGCAACTTTTTTCATCGCGGTTAATCGCATGATTTCGGTTATAGTCAAAAATGTAATCATGAATTCAAAAGTAGTGTATAGCGATAATAACACGTTAACTTGCCCGGGCCTTTTATATACAGTACAGACCAAAAGTTTGGACACACCTTCTCATTCAAAGAGTTTTCTTTATTTTCATGACTATGAAAATTGTAGATTCACACTGAAGGCATCAAAACTATGAATTAACACGTGGAATTATATATGGAATTATATACATAACAAAAAAGTGTGAAACAACTGAAAAATGTCATATTCTAGGTTCTTCAAAGTAGCCACCTTTTGCTTTGATTACTGCTTTGCACACTCTTGGCATTCTCTTGATGAGCTTCAAGAGGTAGTCACCTGAAATGGTCTTCCAACAGTCTTGAAGGAGTTCCCGAGATGCTTGGCACTTGTTGGCCCTTTGCCTTCACTCTGCGGTCCAGCTCACCCCTAAACCATCTCGATTGGGTTCAGGTCCGGTGACTGTGGAGGCCAGGTCATCTGGCGCAGCACCCCATCACTCTCCTTCTTGGTCAAATAGCCCTTGATGCCTTCAGTGTGACTCTACAATTTTCATAGTCATGAAAATAAAGAAAACTCTTTGAATGAGAAGGTGTGTCCAAACTTTTGGTCTGTACTGTATTTATATATATATATATATATATATATATATATATATATATATATATATATATATATATATATATATATATTTTATATAATGTATTGTATTATTATATATGACTGTATAATGTGATTAGAACTGTATTATATGGTGAAAATCTGAAATTCAATTCAATGAAACTGATTGACATGCACACTGGGTTCATCAATGGGTCAATTCGTATTCTAGGTCAGACTTAAAACCCAGAACAAAACAATGCATATATAAAAAGATTAGCAGGGTATTCATAGGGCTAACACAGGACAGGGGAACACAGTTGGGCAAAAGATGAATGACAGGATGTGAGGCCGAGACAAGACGAAATTGAAAACAAAGGCACTTGCGATGGAAAAAGTACAGCTAACAACCATAATAAAAACATATGATGAAAACAAAGAGCAATGAAAAGGTTGGAATGGGGTGAACTTTGAGACAGTCAGGCATAACTCCAGACATAACAGTGCTGTTGGATTAAGGGGACGTCCTGCACTAAAAAAAAAGTTGAAGAGCAGGAAAGGAAATCTCTGCCTTGAGCACAAGGATAAATATGAGATCCTGACATGTAGTCCTTACTTCAAAGTGGTAAATCTGAGGGCATTTTATGTGAATGTGAGAGTCTAACATGCGAAAGAGGGTTTGATCTCTGGTGCATTTCGTCTCTTTTTACCAAGACAAAAGGTCCAGTCTGATTACAGAAGCCCTCGCTACAGAACTGGCTTCAAATCAAAGCTGCCCCATCTGCCACCATTCCACTTTGTCCCCCACTGCACAGCATCAACCTCCTGCAACCATCACGTTCTTTAGTTTCTCATTTTCCCAACTAATAAGGCCTAATGCAGGAGTGTGGCGCCGTAATCTGGGCCAGAAAAATGCTCTGTGACACTTCATTTGCCTGCCATGCCACTTTAATAAGACTATCAGCCCAGATGCTCTGTGTCCCCAACACGGCTCTGACACACTAAAACAGATCAAATGAATTCCCATCTCCAAGACATTGTAATGAAATTTCGCCTCGTGGGAAAGTTTTCGACCCAAGCGCTTGTTTCTGCATTGTGCATTCTATCGTGACAGCTGAATTGTGTGTATTTGATGTATATGGGATTTTTTTTACATATTTATTTACATTTGTTCATTCCCTGCCATCTGTCATTTACGGCGTGCAGATAACAAATCACGTCTGGAACGGGAGCCTGCGCGAATTGTATTCAATCTTATGTCGATAATAGAAGCTGAGCCACGTCACAATGGACGGTTTACACCATCCGATCAGGTTATATTAGGTTTTTGAGAGCAGCACGGACTGTGGCAGGTAAAGCCAGAACGTGACACAGGTTTAGCTCTCATTGTCATTTATGAGAGAAAGATGGATGTGCCACAGCACCACACGCCGTTGTAGACACCGAACGGAAGCTAAAAAATGTCTGTTACACTTCCACCCGAAATAAAGAGATATAGAGTGTGTTTTGTTTCTCCCACTTCTCCGAGATGCCCTGTGACAAATCGGCTGGGTGTTTTGCGAAATATATATACCACGTTTGGTGCTGACTCGAAGCTGAGCCAAGCAGTTCAGGATGGTCTCAAATCACCAAGCAGTGTCACTTTTTGCAAGCAAGAAAGACTGTTCAGAAACATGGCACACTTTTATAATGACTACTTGCACCTTGGGGTCCAAAGAAAGATGTTATACTGTTCATGGTTTGTTTGTTTTTTGTAATGAATCAGTAGTGTTTTTCTGCCCAGGCAGTACAGCAGAGCAGGGCCTCAATCACCAGTATGAACCTGCACTTTTTATATAGTAGTAAAGCATTTCGAGTTACATAGCACCACCTGTGAAAATAGGAGGAGATGTTCTTGATAATTGGGAGGGCAATGTGCATAGCAATTGCACTGCAATAGCATTAAGACCGATATATATATATATATATATATATATATATATATATATATATATATATATATATATATATATATATATATACACACATATAGGGGGAGTTATATAGGTAATATAGGGGGAGGTGGTTGCTTATTGATTAAGGCTCTGGGCTACTGATTGGAAGGTCGGGATCCAAGTCCCGTTGTCACTGAGCTGCCATTCTTGGGGGCCCTGAACAAGGCCCTTAACCCTCTGTGCTCTAGGGGCGCTGTATCTTGGCTTCCAAACTGACTTACTGAAGGCAATTAGTTCACTGAAAGGCATTTAGTTCAACTCGAAATATGCTCCAGGGTGTGTGCAGTAAGTGTAATAATATACAAAATTATAAGTAAAACAAAAAACTATAGGCAGAACCAAATGCATTTTCTGTATCTACATCTCCAATTATAGCATTTCAGTGTGAACCAAGTGAACAGGAACGCATTTGAGTGCGTTTTTTTCCCCCCTTGAAAGCCTTATGTTATTATTCAGTTACTTGTGATAAACGACACGTTTCAGTAACTTCCGTGATTCTAGTAGGAAGAGTGTGTAATTATAAAGGTAAAGAATAGAAGTCTGGGCCTGCTGAGAGGTCCTTCAGGTTGACCTTGATTTACACTCAGTGCTGTTTGATTGAAAGCCCTGCAAAAGCTTGCCGCCTTTGCAGAGACGAACCTGGAGTGGAATTACACACACTTCTCCGACTCAACATTAACAGCCTACAGCGTGTCTCAGTGTGCATGTGGAAAAAAAACGATTTTTTTCCAACATAATGTGATAATGTGAGGTAAAGGTCATTCCAAATGGGGTATAAGAGAGTGGAGTCTAAATATTCAGACGTTTAAAATCTGAGAAAAAGAAATGATTCTCTGATTTGGAAGGAGGGAGGGAGGGAGGGAAAGAAAGAAGGAAAAAAGAAAGAAAGAAAGAAAGAAAGAAAGAAAGAAAGAAAGAAAGAAAGAAAGAAAGAAAGAAAGAAAGAAAGAAAGAGAAATAACAAAAGGGAGAAAAGAGAGAAATGAGGAAAGAAAGAAAGAAAGAAAGAAAGAAAGAAAGAAAGAAAGAAAGAAAGAAAGAAAGAAAGAAAGAACAAAAGTGAGGAAAGAAAGAACAAAAGTGAGGAAGAAAGGAAAGAAAGAAAGAAAGAAAGAAAGAAAGAAAGAAAGAAAGAAAGAAAGAAAGAAAGAAAGAAAGAGAGAAGGTGAGGAAAGAAAGAAAGAAAGAAAGAAAGAAAGAAAGAAAGAAAGAAAGAAAGAAAGAAAGAAAGAAAGAAAAGAAACGAAGAAAAGAAACGAAAAAAGTAATGTTAAAGTATTCAAATCTCTTCACATTCCAGATGTGATATCATACACATTACACACGAGCAATTCTTTTACACCCAATACTTCTTCCAATACCAGATTTGAAAAGCGTTTGTGGATATCCAGTCAATAGTTGAGGTACAAAAGTCCATTTATTAAAATATTAAAATGAAACCATATATGTTTATTTAATTCATGACTAAAATCTCTGCATGTTTATGATATAAATGTGAATGACTGACTGGTGGCGTGTACTAGTGCTCATACTCGGTCTGTACAAAAAAATGGAATGAACCCATTAACTATAAAATATAGAGTATTTAATAAAGAGGTGAACCAGTGGGACATGTGGTACTGTTAAATACTGATCAAAGCATGAGCATTAAGAGTGTCCTACCTTCAATTTTATGGCATTTGAAAGACGTCCGTATCGAGAGCGACTTACAACCAAGCAGTTGAGGGTTAAGGGTCTTGCTTAACGGCCCAGCATTGGGAGCTTGGTGGTGCTGGGATTTAAGCTTGAGAGTTTAGAGTCCAACTCAGAGTCTAATGCCTTAACCACTGAGCTACCTTTCATCAGGATACAAATACTGTCCATATGTACCCCTGCATATTTATATAGTCATCCAATCAGTCAAAGATGTGACCACAGTGTACTCTAAATCATAATATCCTTTATTCAGGTCCTGAGCTTTAGCTTAAAGTCCACACTGAACATCAGAATGAAGACTGCAATGACAAACTGCATTGTTGCTGAGTAAACAGATGAACATCTTAACATGCACAAAACATTGAACATTATGAGTTACAACTACTTTATGTTGGGTTCCTCTTCTGTCAAGTAAAAAAACAGGAACCTGAGGGTATCATTTGCGTCGGCTTCTCCTGCACATCTGGACTTTTCTAACCATTTTCAGCTCTAAAATTCTCAGTCTTAGTTAGAACTTTAATCAAACTGGTAGTGATTTTGCTGCAGATTAGCTTTGGATGTGATCTGACATTTAAATAACTCAAATGGTTTGGAATCGTTAGGTTTCTAATGCTTACAGCAAACAACACCAGTCTTCGAGGGAAGCGGCGATGCTGCTGTGTTAGCTTTACGCAATTACTGGTCTGTCTCCAAAGCAATATATTTCATCAGATTTCCATTCCATACATAAGCATTATAATTAGCCTGCCGGCTTTTCTACAAAACCTCTACGTTTCAGAAGAAACAACAGCACGGGATTTTATTCAACACATTCATCCATTTTTCCTTGCAAAAAAAACCGAGACACCAACAAGACTACAAGAAGCGAAAACATAACCCAAATGTCAAAATGAGCTTTGTGATAAATGGGAAAAACGCGCGCCGTCCGCGATGATGGTTTTAAATACAGGCTCTTGTGAAAGTTGAGTTTTCGCTCGAGCCTCCATGCGTAGTGAAATAAAAAGTTTATTAAGACAGATAAAGGCCGCTGTTTGTCTCGTCGTCTGATCCGGAGTCGTTTTGAGGCGAGGGCGCGTGTGGTTTATTATCCACTGCTGCTTTCTCTTGAGTGAAATATGTCAGAACTGAGCGGGAACATCAGGGTGAGGCCATTATCCTTTCGCACAGACGCCTTTCTTTTTAAAATCCTCCCATCTGTGGAGCCATTAAACCCTGAGTGCTGGGAAGTGTACAGTCGCATTTGTAATTGTGTTCAACCCCGTCTTAGCTTGTCAGTGGTTTTGTTGAAATTGTAGGTATAAGCCAGCTAATCTCGATACTCACTTAAAATCCTAACAAGGTAACAGGATTCGGAGATGTTAAACCAAGCGTAAACATAAGGTTTGGGTTTATTAGCCAAAGTAGATTCTTTTACAAGGACTAAGAAGGTGTAAAGAGTGGAAATAAGGAGTAGTAGAAGTATAGAGGGTTCAAAAAAGTGAATGATTTCATGTAACTTCTGAGGTAAAAAACATTATCTGTATGTGTCAAATGGTGGGTTTGTGGTTGATACAGAATCCACTGATTTAGTAGTAATTTATATTAATATTTAATATCAATAATTTAATTTATTAGTACTGTTTATTAAGTATTAGTTCTTATTGTCTTCATTTTTTTTGTACTTAGCACCGTATTTATAACAGTATTTTTCAGACCAATTTAATTTACAAAAAAATTTTATATTTATTAGTATATTTATTTATTAAATGAAAAAATAAATATATAAAATGTATATATATATATATATATATATATACAGTACAGACCAAAAGTTTGGACACATCTTCTCATTCAAAGAGTTTTCTTTATTTTCATGACTATGAAAATTGTAGATTCACACTGAAGGCATCAAAACTATGAATGAACACATGTGGAATTATATATGGAATTATATACATAACAAAAAAGTGTGAAACAACTGAAAAATGTCATATTCTAGGTTCTTCAAAGTAGCCACTTTTTGCTTTGATTACTGCTTTGCACACTCTTGGCATTGTCTTGATGAGCTTCAAGAGGTAGTCACCTGAAATGGTCTTCCAACAGTCTTGAAGGAGTTCCCCGAGAGATGCTTGGCACTTGTTGGCCTTTTTGCCTTCACTCTGCGGTCCAGCTCACCCCTAAACCATCTCGATTGGGTTCAGGTCCGGTGACTGTGGAGGCCAGGTCATCTGGCGCAGCAACCCATCACTCTCCTTCTTGGTCAAATAGCCCTTGATGCCTTCAGTGTGACTCTACAATTTTCATAGTCATGAAAATAAAGAAAACTCTCTGAATGAGAAGGTGTGTCCAAACTTTTGGTCTGTACTGTATATATATATATATATATATATATATATATATATATATATATATATATATATATATATATGTGTGTGTGTGTGTATACAGTATGTGTATACAGTATATTTCTTCGCATATCCCAGTTATGTTAGGAAGCTGGGGTCCCCTGGAGCACAGAGGTTTAAGGGCTTTGCTTAAGGGTCCTAAAAGTGGTGGTATTGTGCTTGAATCCCCGACCTTCAGATCAGTAACCCAGAGCCTTAACAGCTGAGCTACTATTACCCCCATTTGGAAAAGTATTCAGATCCCCTTTACTTTTTTGGTTCATAATTTAGTTCTGTTGCAGCCTGATGTACTACAATCGTTCAAACGGATTTTTTGTCTCATTAATACAAACTTAGTACCCACACAAAAATAGCCTGAAATATCGGAAGTTCATAAGTATTCTGACCCTTTGCAAACGCCACTTGAAATTTAGCTCAGGTGACTCCCATTTCTCTCATCATTGCTGAGGTGTTTCTACATCTTAATTAGAGTCCACCTGTGGAAAGGTTTATTGATTGGACATCACTTGCACTATAGCAGCTATAAACAGTCATTCTGTTCCTACTCTAAAGTAAAAAAAAAATTAACTTGGAAATGGAAATTGAATATTAGAAGAAAACCTACAGAGAAACCTTTTGGCTTATAATGCGATGACACTGAAGACTCTATAAATGTTACATCTACATTTTTTCCACTTAGTGCTAATTTTCTATTAGATTAATCAGAGTGCCCATGTCCCTGTGAATAAGCTGTTCATACAGAAATGATGATAGTTTTAAACAAGCCCATTCGTTATATATCATTATTTTGCATTGCAGCTGGAACTACTGTCAGAGCCGCTGCTATAGAAAAAATAAATCCACATCCGCTGCCCAATCAGCACGGAGATTTCGTGGGCACTGTCGAATAACGGAATGTGCTCGAGTTTTCTGACACGTATTCGTTGACAGCGTCGGCAAAACAAGTGGCTTCGCTTCACTTGGCATTCTGTGAAAATGAGCTTCTCTTAATGACATTGCAATTGATTTTGCAACTGGCAGATAGTCGTAGTCCGCTGCCTCGCTATAAACCATTTTACTCCTGAGCAAGGCTAAGCTGTCTATTCTGTTCAAGTCTCTGAAGACGTGAAAAGCCCGTGTGTGCCTCGGCCCAGCCAACCCAGAATGCAAAGCCCCAAAAAAAAAAAAAAAACAATGGAGGGAGAATACACGTCCTCTAAAACAGAGGCGGACTTGCAACGATGCCGTTCATCACACGGATTAATTATGCGTGCTATCTTCACCTTGCAGGAATGCAGAGATTATAAAAAATGAAATGGCCACTTTTTTTTTTTTTTTGCATTAATATGGATTAAGCCATAAACCTCGAGCAGGGATCGTCAGAAGTATTTCTCTTTCACAAACCCTGTAACTTTTGAATATCTTAACTGACAGGAGGATTACATAAGAATAGTGGGTTAAGGCTCTGGGTTTCTGATCGAAAGGTCAGGGGTTCAAGCTCTGGTATAGCCACATTACTTTTGGGGTCCTTTAGCGAAACCCTTATCCCTCTGTTCTCCAGGGGCGTTAAATAATGGCTGCCCGTGCACTCTGACCCCAGATTCTTTACTTGGCAGGTTACTTTAAATGGGATATGCTGTAAAGCAGCGTAAAATTCCCAACCCTTTTTTGCGCCACAGACCGGTTTAATGTTGGACAATACTTTCACGGACCGGCCTTTAATGTGTGGCGAATAAATACAACAAAATAAAATGATACGACCGGCATAAAAACTGGTATTTTCTAAATATAATAATATACGTGAATCCACTGTGTTGTTTTTTTGTTCATTTTGCTGGATTGGGGTTTTAATTAAGCGGTAATGTATTATGTGTTAGGGGCCGGAGCAGCCCCTTTAAGAAGGTAGTCGATGGAGGTAAGACATGTGACCGAGGCATCATGACATGCATGAAGAGTGAGTCATAGACAGATGTGGAGGAGAGAATCCGCTAATTAAAAAAAATAAATAAATAAAATCGTTCAGAATCAGATAATAAATGAAACGGAAATAATGTAAGTTATGTATTCTTTCTGTGCGGCCCCGGTGCCGGTCCGCGGCCCGGGGGTTGGGGACCACTGAGGTAAAGTACATGTGACAGGTATAAATCACGATTCTTTCTTTCTTTAATTATTTAAATTCTTAATCTGTACATAATAATATGATGATGATGACAATAATAACAATACATTGTAATGATAGGTCGGTTTATGTAATAATTTTTTGGGGGTTGGATTTACAGCATTCACAACAGAACTCATATCACAGAATTTCTGCACAATAAATAAGAAATAAATACACATGAATTATAGATAAAGCATGCATAAATCAAAATTAATAGACAGACAAGGACATGTATATGGGACACAACAAGAGTCAATTATACAAACAACAGAGGATGGAAAGAAAACAAGAGGCAGGAGTGAAGAAAGCAGTGTACACCTCAGCCTGATGAAAATCTATTGCAATAGCCCTGAGTGAAGGATGTGTACATACGAGAGATCATAGAAGAGTTGAAGCTAAAGGAAATATGTTGATTTTTAGTAGCGTTTGGCATATTTATTTTATAATGCATTTACATTAAAAGGAAGTGATAGTTCAGTGGATGTTGGACTTCTGATCAAAGGTCATGGGTTCAAATCCCAGCACCACAAAGCTGCTGGGTCCTTGAGCAAGACCCTTAACCCTCAATTGCTCAGCTGTATAACTGAGATAACTGTAAGTTGCTCTGGATATGTGTTTCTACCAAAAGCTGTAAATGTAAATGCACATGCTTAATAAGTATTAACCAAAAACAGAGGTGGGAAGTAAGAAGTGCAAATACTTTTGAAATTTTTTACACAAATATCTGTACTTTCTACTTCTTACAATTTCAAATCAGTCTAGTTCCTTTAGTTTTGACATATTTAGTGACATGATCAATATTTTTTCCTTTTCTATTGCATGACGTTTTCAGTCCATCAACCTGTTTACTGTCATTGCACGACTTTATTTTTTAACTTACCACTGGTGTATCATTTCCTGGCTATCACGCACTACAGACGTAGGCTAGCCTACAAAGCTAACAACGAGCGTGACAGAAGGCAACAAGACGTATGGGGTTAACGTGGATGAGACAGAGGGAGTCAGTGATGTAAACATGACTGAAAACAGAGACATCCCCGATCATCTTTTTTCTGCTTGTGTTCTATATGGTGGATGTTGCGCCTGGATACATTCATCGGGTAACAAAATGTAAAATTCTTTTGTATTAATATATTAATATGATGTGAGGTCCAGTTACCAGCGTGACACTTAAACAGGTAGTAGTAATGTCTACTTTTCACTAAAGTACATGTCAGAGCCCAAACTTATTAACTTGAAAACGTGCAGTCCGTGCTTTAACTTTTAAAATCTTTTAAAACACAAGTATCTGCATTTCTACTCAGGTGAAGGATGTGTGTACTTTTAAAAACCTGCCAATGTAAAAAGTGGTTTATAATATTTTTATAAATGCAGTGGTTAAGGTCATGAGTTTAAATCTCAGCCACACCGAGCGGGGCCCCTAAACAAGGCCCTTAACCCCATAGCTGTTCTGTTGTATGAATAAAAAAATTCTAAGTCGCTTTGAATAAGTGTGTCTGCCCAAGTGCCATTAATGTAAAATGAAATGCATAACATGACTAACGTTATTAGCATAATTATGCCAAGTGGGCGGAGTTTTAAACCTTCAAAATAGCCACTCCTGAGTGGAGAAAAACAGTGAAATAAACATTGATGGGTTGGTATGGGTTTATTGCTGCAGTTTTAAAAATAATATGTTATAGATCAAATTAAGAAATATATGAATAAGAAAATATGACACATTTTTACCAGCAGTGAGAAAAAATATTAAGTGTATCAATAATGATATAAATTCTCTGCTTGCAGCCACACACACACACACACACACACACACACACACACACACACACACAAACACACTCACATATATAGATTTGGCCACTGCACAGGACAGGAAATAGAGAGAATACAGATTAAATATATCCATGGGCCACAGTTTATATGTGCCATGTTAGTCATTATCTCTCTCATTACAGAAGCGTCTCCTTATAAAGCGACTCCTCATACCGTTTTGCAGTGCAGACCTTTGCTACACCACACCCCCATCTACTGCAATACAGTATGTGTAAGCTATTCCCTGAGCAGAGGCTCTGCAGAGCTGCTGAGGTTCATTGACTCATTCCCTGACCTTCACTGCCATGACCACGGCACACTGCAACAATGCACATGATCATATCCTGGCCAGATAACATGGCCTTCAGCTCCTGTGAGGGGGAAAAAAGCAGAGAATCAGTAGAAGTTCTCAAGTATTTTTTTTCTGAAGGACGCTAGAGTTGGAAAGATTTCACAATAAACAGTTTCAAACTCTCAGTTGGAGTATAATTAAACCGGGGTATTATTGATTTGGACGTATCCGATATGATGTGTTTAAATAACGCAAAATGGGTCCAAGTCTTTAGGTTTAAACCAGCATGCTAACATGCTAGTTTTCGAGGGTGCGTCGATATAGCAGTCTTAAGCTTAACGCAATTACTTTTCCATCTCCAAAGCAAAGCCCAATAAACGAGACACACATAAAAATGCCAAAATGTCACACTGCAGACTTTGAGAGGAAGCAGGAGGAAGCGATTCGTGTCCTTTCTGAGCATTGGTACAGCTAAACACCTATGCAGTGCTTCTGCTTTTTAATCAGGTAGAAAATGCAAAAAGCTTCATGTCTTATTGGGATTTGGGTTTTTTTAATCGTTCCACTATTCCAAAAACATGTGTGTAGTAGCCATGCTGCTTTAATGCTAATTTCACAGCGTTTAATAAAAGCATTTAGCCGAACTCATCGTTTTGACCCGATGTGAAGAAACTGAAAGAAAGAAGGTTCATTTCACATAATATTCTCTTCGTATTGTATTATCATCATCAATCACTTCCCTTCATATACGTTCTAGAGAAATTTTATTGGTATTGCTGAGTATTGACTCATCAGCTTCTCCTCTGCCTGCGGTGTTACACGTATTGGTGTGGTGTTTGCTCGAGAGACTCGTTCCAGCGGTCAGGTTTTTATGTGCGTTCTGGAGTGATTATAAACCCACATCTGATAGTCCGGGCTTTGAAACGTTTTCAGCAGGACTCTCATCCGAGTCCTGCAGGCTTTGGACTCGGATGAGAGTGTGAAATGTAAACTTAGAATTTGTCTCAATGCATCAGTTGCTTGGTATTTAGGGTCATTGTTAATTCTTCATGAAGTAAAGGAAAAGGCATATGAGGAGCTGTATGAGAAGTTGGACATTAAGGAAGGAGAAAGGGATTTATACCGATTGGCCAGGCTTTAACTTTTAGAGTTTTTTACAACACGAGTTTCTGCATTTCTACTCAAGTAAAGAATGTGGGTCCTTTTAAAAACCTGCCAATGTAAAAAGTGATTTATAATATTGAGTTCTAATCTCATTTTATTTATGTTACTCCTTCCTCTTACAATTAAACAAAGAGCAAGTCGGATTAAATAATATGAACCCGGAGGTGTTTGAAATGTAGGCGATAAATCTTTCACCGTCTCTCGAATGTATAAAATGCTAAAGCAATTTTCGCTAGCAAGCCGCGGGATTTCTGCTATATAGACCCAAAATTGGTGTGAAATTATTAAAAAATGCAAGAAACTCAATAACTATTAAAAACGGCAAAAATTGTAAATATTATATCTGGCGCATGCCAGTAAATCCATCGAATGAAAAAAAAAAACATGGCCGCCTTGAGGGAATTGTGTTTTAGAAGACTTTTTCACAAATGTAAAGAATTATCACGAAATTTGATGAACATGTTTGCATACAATCTCTTTATTTCTCTGTACTACTACTACTACTAATAATAATAATAATAATAATTGTCAAAATACTTTTTAGATTAAAAATTAATATTAGCAAAGGATCCTGCAGATCACCCCTTGAAGCTTTATTATAATTATAATAAAAAAACTGAGCCCCATAACATTAGACCAATGAAATTGCAGAACAGGTTCAGGTGAACCAATGAAACTCTTTATATTAAATCAGATGCGCTCCCACTGAATCGGGCCGCACCACATCATAAATATGGATGATGTTCCTCTGACGTTTGACCTGCCGCTCACTCGGACTGTCTACAGGAAACGCGAATCATTCGTCACGCTGAAAACAACCGGGCATGAAAACACACACTTCACCCGTGTTCTGAGCTGCACGACGATGCCAAAAGAAAAAATCTCGAGAGAAATAGTTGTGAAAGGAAGGAGGAAGACAGTGAACAATGACTTTCTTGGTAGGCTACTGTTTAGATACAAGCCGTGTATCAGACACTGTCTTTCATTAAAGCCTGTGTAAAGGTTATTAGTTTCAGTGTAGTCAAATTCAGTGGTTGTGGCATATATGTGGGTGCGCTTAATTACTGTAATCGAGTTGGGTTTTTATTTGTACTTCTACAATTTTAAAATCTGTAATTTTGCTTTTACTTAAGTATGTTTTGTTGGAAGTATTTAACCACATTTTAATTCATATCCGTTCCTGAGTAAAAAATCGCGACTTTGGAATCTACGGCGCTGATTGATTGACGGGCGGAAAGATGGAGACAGACAAAGACAGACGCCAGCCGTTCCATGCGGGTGCTTACTGTCTGAATTCCAAATCTGCATTTGCGATTTCTCTCGATATCATATGTGACATTATAACAGCGATCGGGCAGAACTCACATTAGACTCAAGTCATGGAAATAAAAGTTTTCCTTCAATTAAAAACAACTAGTTTGAGATTTTAAAGGGGCATCTCAATAAATTAGAAGATCATTAAAAGTTATTTTAGTGACGCAATACAAAAAGTGAAACTCGTAAGGTATATATAGTTTTATCACACACAGACTGATATAAGCTAAAGCTAATTACAGCAAATGAAAACCCAAAAATCTTGTCACATGATCACATGTACAATAGGACACACTAATGACCCTGAACATATAAGAGAAAAGGGATTGGATGTTTTCTATTACTGTACTACAAAAGCGAAGACATCGTTATCTTATATATTTCGAAGTATGTAAAGTTATTTCTTGTAAATGCTTTAGAAAGAGTTCCAGTGCACAATAAGATGCACAATAAGATTAAAAAAAAGTTGTGTTCACTAGAATTTCAGGAGAATAAATGCCGGTGGCAGTACGGCTAACCTTCCCCGAGCGCTAAAAAGCTTTTGAACCATTAGCATGACACGGCGAGTTGAAATCTCGACAGTCTCGCAGCTGAGAGCGTGACCGTCCTGGCTCTGGAGGTGGGTGGGAAGGCGTCTTCTGGCTGGGAAATGAAATGAACTCGTGTTTATAAGGGAGTAAATTAGGAGAAAAATGAGGTATAGCGTACCTCACAGTGACATGTTTTCGTAGCATGTTAGCACAATTAAAAGTTATTACAGGTCACTGAGAGTTGGTGAGTGCTTCCTGGGGGTGTTAGAGGGCAGAATTAATAGGCTGAAATGGTTTGAGGAGGCAGGTGGTCTGGAGAAAGGTCACACACTTTTCAACCTTTTCTCGCCTTTCACCTTGAGTTCTAGCCAAAAAAAAAGAGAATAAAATCACCACTTACTTTCTCTCGGTTTTTCTCGAGCGACCTCCAGAGACAAAATGCCGGTTTCTACTGTTGTGAAGAAATAAATAGGACAGACTCAGTGTTGTTAGTTATAATAGACATTTACATTTATTTTCTAATCTTTTTCAGGATTAATTCAGCCTTTACTATAGAAGTCCATGTCAGCCACTTTATGTCTTTTTCTTACATCGAAAAACATCTCAACATTTAGAATTTTGAGTTATTGTCTAAAGGTTCTGACTTCTATCAGAGTTTTGACTTTATGTCTCAAAATGTAGACTTCTGACTTTATTCATCTGAATTTTATCCCAAAATTGGCCTTTTCGGAATTCGGACTGATCCTAAATATTGTCCTTTGGAGCTCAGACTCAAGACTCGAGACTGAGCTCAGAAGTCTGACTTCTCAAAATCACGACAGGTAAGTACAGTGACCTCATCACAATCCGCCACTGTTAAAAAGAAAGGTTTCTTTTACTTTCTTTTCTTTTTCCTCTTTGCTTTCCCTTTCTAATCTTTTTTTTTCCTTTCCTTACCTTTCCTTTTTTTTTCTTTCTTTTAATTTCCTTGCCTTACCTTTCCTTTCCTTTCCTTTTGTTTCTTTTCTTTTCTTTTCTTTTCTTTTCTTTTCTTTTCTTTCCTTTCCTTTCCTTTCCTTTTCTTTCTTTTCCTTTCCTTTCCTTTCCTTTTAATTTCTTTCTTTTCCTTTCCTTTCCTTTTCTTTCATTTTCTTTACTTTTCTTTCCTTTCCTTTTCATTCCTTTCCTTTCCTTTTGTTTCTTTTCTTTTATTTCCTTTTATTTCCTTTTCTTTTCTTTCCATTCCTATCCTTTCATTTTCTTTCTTTTCCTTTCCTTTTCTTTTCTTGTTTTTCTTTTTTCCTTTTCTTTCTTTTCCTTTCCTTTTATTTCCTTTTTATTTCTTTCCTTTCCTTTTCATTCCTTCCCTTGCCTTTCCTTTCATTTCCTTTCCTTTCCTTTCCTTTCAAAAGCTTTGCTTTGCTTTGCTTTTCTCACCTCCTACATCAGTGCCTGGCTTTACTAACACCTATGTGGCTGAATGAATCTCAACAAATCTACACACAATCTAGTAAAACATCTTTCTAGAAAACTGGAGGTTACACATATGGACAGGTGTCCACAAACGTTTGTGTAGTCTGTTTGAGTACAAACCCATAATATTCCACATCTGCCTGCTTAAATGTGGACCTCATGGCAGTTTGCTACTGGGAGCACAATTAAAGTAGTACAAGTTGTTCTCAAGGCTACTGACATCCAGGAAACAAACCAAAGGGTTCCACAGAGAGAAACGGACTCGCTAAGCACTTTACGCATATACAGTCTGAGATCGAAGATGTTTCACTTAAGGCAGCTTTTCTTTAATAGCCGTCACGACATTCTGGTACATCGCGTTTAATAAATATTAATACGCGAATTGTTTGTGTAAAGACTTTCGGAAATGTGAATTTCGTTGCCATTTATAATGCAGTGAGTGTTTGTGCGATTCGGTCAGATATGGAAATCAGACGCTGCAAGATTTATGGATGTTGTTTGCAAAAGAGAAATAAACCGTTGGAGGATTTTTAATAAAAGTGCCAACATATTTGTGAGATTAGGATTTATTAATAAAGCTCAAAGCAGTTCGCTTGTACTCTAGTATTCGAGGGTGTTGTTTTAGGAAAAACACTGTGATATATATACATATACATAAATACAGCGCAACATCGATGCACAGAGAAACAATGATAAACAGAATTGTATTAGAACAGAATACACCTTTATGGAATCTCCAAGACATTGACAGATGTTTCGGTTACGGAAATCATGCAATTGTATTTACAGCATTATTATGATAATGTATTGTATATTAAATAATTGGGAGAAAACCTGTGTGAAATCAGACATTGCACACCCCCATATAAGCAAAATGGTACGATCCTCGAACACCTCTGCGAAGATTTTACTGTGAGATTGATAGTCGAATCAGACTCCTCCTATCGAAGCTTTGAATCTATTCAGGGTCACCATGAAGGAAGGTGATTTTTTCACCTCGTGTGACGTATGTGCTCTAATTAACCTCCGACAAATAAAACACAGAAATACGTCACTAATTTGTCCCTAAAACCGAATCATCCATTCTGCACTGGTTCTTTCAGTCATTTGTTAAAAAAAAGGGGCCTCAAAAAAAAGGGGTGAAAACTGCAGGCGAAGAAAAACAGAGTTAAAAATGGACATCGACGCCACCTGATGTGAACAAGATGTAAAGGCCGGTTCGTGGAGCTCATATTACAAATGCATTTATCAAACTCAGCCTGAGCCAATCTCATACTGTCAGAGAGGAGCGGCTGCCATTCGATCACTATGAGACGCCCTGACAGGTCAAGTCCCTTCCTGTTACTGTCCCACAATGTGTCTTTTTTCCTCTCTAAGGTCGTACGTCCTTTACGCTTGTATACTTTGTGTGTATCGATCAGCACTTTGTTCACTCGCGTGCTGTGTGGATGCTGCGATCTCTTTTGCTGTGCTGCTTCTAGACTGAAATGTCTGTTTCATATCGTTGCTTTTCTCGGCTTGTTCCTTGCATGCAATTGGGACGGCATATCACAACAGGAAAGAGAGAGAAAGATCAGCCGATGGCCCCTGAATAGGTTTTTTTGTCGTTTTTTTGTCATTCGGTAGAGGCGGTTGGAGGCTCTGCGCTTGTGCCGAGAGGCCTTCGGTGTCTCGGTGTCCCGCTCCTACAGCCTGCAGCGCTCTCTTACTATTTATGTACTGATCTTTGACAGCATGCCTCAGTCTCTCTTTCTCTCTCTCTCTTTTTGTCTCTCTTTCACACAAGCACATACACTCGTTCCCCCTCTAGTCCCTTGTTGTTCCTTACAAAGAGAAGTCTGAGTTAGAGTCAGAAGATAAAGGGTTGCTTTAAGGATACGCTGCTTTCAAGGTTCTTCCATTATTTTGTTGTTTTTTTTTTCCTTTCCTTTTTTCTTTTTCTTCCATGACGTTGTTGTTATTTGTGCAAATCCAACCGACTGCTTAGTCCCATACGACCTAATACTGATCCGAGGTCTAGTACCAGGAAACATATTAATAATGTCAGATTTCTCAAATTAAGTGTTCCATTTGTTTTGATATCTTACACCATTTAAACACACTTCGGGTGTGTATCGATTCTTATTCTATTACATTAATGCTAAATTCTTGATATGCATTTTCTAGAACCGTAGCAATAAAAGTTCTCTTTTTAACATGTAATCATCTCCATCGTAGTAATTTAGCCTGATAATAAACAGATTGTTATTAGCAAAGGAGACTACGGTGCCAAAGTTTTCTCGCACATGTTTAACACGAAGCCTTATGCATAATCAACAATCGCTGGATTATATACAAGAATAAAAGCGAAGAGCGAATGTCTGAGTTACAATCAGGAAATAAAAGGTACTTTACAGATACTCCTCTTTCAAGGTTCTTCCATTATGTTGTTTTTTTTCTTTTTCTTCCATTATGATGATGTTATTTGTGCAAATCAAATCAACTCTTTAGTCCTATACGACCTTATAACTGATCTGAGGAAAGACTATTAATAATGCAGGTATTAACGGTCAGATTGAGAGTTCCTGATTTGTAGAATGTATTTGTTTTCATATCTTACACCATTTACACCAAGCTTTAGGTATCGATTCGTATTCTATTACACTAATGCTGAATTCTTACATTTACATTTGCGGCATTTGCGCTTATCCAGAACGACCGAGCGGTTGAGGGGTTGAGGGTTTTGCTTAAGGGCCCAGCTGTTGCAACATAATGTGTGTGCTGGGATTTGAGTTTGTGACTTTCCGATCCAAAGTCCAATGTATTAACGTCATGATTTTTATCTGTCAGAGATGCTGAGCAGTTTTCTCTTACAGCAGCCATATTGGTTCTAGCATGCGATCATCTCCATCGTAGCAATTTACACCTTATCATAAACAAATTGTTGAAAAAAGGTGTTCTTTTGTAAACATCTGTAACATTTATGGAAGGAGACTTCAATTCCAGTTTTTTGTTCCCAGTGTGCTTTTTTGCCAATTATCATCACAAACACAGGAACTTAGCCTTGAGATGATCATGTGACATCCGGCCCAATTGAAGGCGCAAAATTTGAAACCAGTTTGGTTTCCAGATCTGGTTTTCACAACTTGAAATGTTGAAAATGTTCAGGTTTTTTTTGTTAGTTTTTTTTATGTTGGTTTGAAGTATACCTCCAGCTATAAAAAGCTTTTATTAAAGTATTTGTTCTTTTCTTTTTTTTTTTTTTGGAGACATCACGGTCTTTAGGTACAATGCACCTGATGTCGGTGCCTCGTATCTCTACCGATTCAACGTTTCATGTGGAGCAGCCTGGGAAAAGCCTTTAGATGGCATCCACTTGACATTTCCTTCTATATGTAATTTCGAAACCTAGAGACTCTTCTGATCTGACATGCATTCGTTATTTTGTAGTTCACTGGTGGAGTTTCAACCATTTAAAACCTGGATACAACTAAAAGCGAGAAAAGATATTCGAACCTTTACCTTCCAAACAATGCGATCCAGAGCAATATTTGTCCATTTGTCACCATGATCATGAAGTAGCACTGTTTCAGTTACCGGGAAATTATTTTGCTAGTGTGTTCAATTGTCGACTCATCATTTAAATGAATATATGATGTCTTTCATAAACTAGTCTGTCTTTTTTTATATATAATAATTAATTTATAGTCAATAATAACCAGTGGTGGACAGTAACGAAGCGATCGTAAGTCATTACTGTAATTGAGTAGCTTTTTCAAATATCTGTACTTTAATGAAGTATTTCTTTTTGGGGAAATTTTTACTTTTACTTCGCTAAATAATAAAGTCAAATATCTAATTTTTTACTGTACATTTTGTAAAATCAGTCATTTTTTTATTTATTTGTAGATAAAAACACAACTGGTCTGTTTTTTGGTTTCTACTGATCACCAACATACAGTTCAGCATCGGTTCAACAGCAAGCAGAACGTTTTAAGAGGAATAAATGATGGAAGAAACTCCAGACTCCAACTCGAAAAAGACGGTTTTGGCCTCATGAGAATCGTAATAGATATCAATCGGTGTTTGGCTCGTTGATATCATTCTATTAATAGATCGGCATGTTAAGAGTCAGATTAGAGTCTTTTCAGTTGATCAAGCAAAAGTCTTGTGGCAAAAATGATAACAGGAACATTATAGCCGTAATAAATAGTACTTTGGATCCTTAAGTAATTTGAAGGCAAATACTTTTACTCAGTTTAAAGGGAGCACTTTTACTTTTACTTTTACTGGAGTCTAATATTACTCTACTTTTACTCAACTACATGGATTGTGAACTTCGTCCACCTCTGATAATAATGCATTAATGATCGTTGCACTGTTTACATTTACATTTGCGGCGTTTAGCAGACGCCCTTATCCAGAGCGACGTACAAAAGTGCTTTAAATCTCTAGTAATGAATAAATCTACACTGGTACACAAGATTACAAACTTAATATAAATATAACTCTTGAATTCTACAAACTTGGAAAGTGCTAATTTAAGTGTTTCAGGAAGATGAAGGTCTTTAATCATCGCTTGAAGATAGTCAGGGACTCTGCTGTACGGACATCTAGAGGAAATTCATTCCACCACCTCGGTTCAGGAACAGAGAAGAGCCTTGAAGTGTACTTACCTCTCATTCTGAGAGAAGGTGGTACCAGTCGAACAGTGCTGGAGGATCTCAGACAGCGTGGTGCAGTGCGAGGTGTGATGAGGTCTCTGAGGTAAGATGGTGCTGATCCATTTTTGGCCTTGTAGGCAAGCATCAGTGTTCAGTATCTATTAGGAAGTGCTTTTTTAGTTAGCAGACATGCATAGGCAGTGCAGGTTCTCAGCCGTAGCAGAACAATAATTTTAAGTAATATTAAAAAAATAAATAAAAACAATACAAAAGTAATACACCATCAAGTTCTTGTCACCACCTGATTCACACTTCAGCATAGATGGACTTCAGAGATTGTCTGAACGCTGCATTAGGCTTTGATACGTGCGTTTTTTTTCTCAAATCCTAGATAAAGTGCCTAATGAAAAGAAAAGCAATGCAAATGAAGGCTGCACACATGACCGAGGATGAGCCTAATGGACATAAGCTCTGATTGCTTAAACACATTCCTAATCATGCCCTTGACTGTTTGCAACTTTTCTTACAAGGCCTATTTAATTTTCTGTCATGAGCTCCTATTTCGACCGGCTAGTTATCTACTTATTGTAGTGCATCCTTGATTGAATGATTTTTCTCCCCCTCAGGGCGATTATTATGGAAATGTTATTCCATTTCATCTCTCCTTCTCTCGCCGTGTCTCTCTCTCCGAATTACTCAAATCGCTCGTCTTTATTGCGGTGCAGCATGACGGCGCGAGTACGCCTGTTAGTTTTTGGGGGGTTTTTGCCAACGAATCCTAATGTTGGCACATGCTAACAGGAATGAAACCACAGACTTAAGAAGCGCAGACAAAAGCCGATAGCCAAGAACAAGGCTGATTTGTGTTCCAACTGGCAGAAATCTGTATCGCGGTGAAAAGACGGCCGTTCAGATAAGATTCCTCTCATACCCGCTCGCAATCCGGAGACATGATGAGAGGAATCTGGCAAATAAGCTCAGACAGAGGCAGACTCTCTGACCGGCTTCATATAAATCCCATCAAGTATTCCAGTGAACAAGGGCATCGAGAAGAAATCGTTCTAATGTAGTTAGTGCTTACTGAACATCCTCGATATCAGCGATTCAGAAAACTGCTCTCATTCCAAACAGGAAGCAAAACAGGAAGGTTTTTTTATTCAGTCGGTGGATTTTAATTGAGTGTATCAAAATCCAGTGTCTTAATCACTGAGCTATTTGCATTCATCAGAAATGCTGAGCAGTTTTCTTTAACAGCAGCTCTGCTGGTACTTATAGGTTCCATCTTAGCAATTTTTTTGACAATGTCCATTGTTAAAATTTGCCAAGAAAACGTTCAACCCGATAAACTTTTCATCTTATTCTTTACTTCTTGCCAGACGTTTTGTACGAATTAAGATATCACCCGAGGTCTTTTTTTTTAAATGGTTAGAGGCTTAAACGTTGGACTCAAGTGATATTTCACGAGTGATATGTCTTAATTTAACTGCAATCGTGGATTCGGACGCACGTTCAATATTTCAGATCGGTCTCTGCTCAACATTTTCAAATGACTACACATCGATTTTATTTCTAATGATGTACAACATCTCACTTCTATTTTCTATACTGTAGATGTTGCCCAGAATCCCTAGATTCAAAGCCTGAGAATGTTCCAGAATATCACGATTATTTATTATTATGTAGTCTTACATTTTGCATGAATGAAAACTTTGACCAGTCAAATGTCTGCCTATACATATACACCTGATTACATACTGTGTACTGTAATTTCCAGATTATTAAGCGCACCCAAATATACGCCGCACCCACTGTATTTGACAAAGATTTTTATTTTGAACATAAATACACCGCACCTGTCTATAAGCCGCAGGTTCCTACACTGAAACTAATGAACTTTACACAGGCTTTAATGAAAGACAGTGTCTGTTACACGGCTTGTATCTAAACAGTAGCCTACCAAGAAAGTCATTGTTCACTGTCTTCCTCCTTCCTTTCACAACTATTTCTCTCGAGAGTTTATCTTTTGGCATCGTCGTGCGTTTAAAAATCACCATCGGTGAAGCTTTTCTCCCGATGCCGTGCAGCTCAGAACACAGGTGAAGTGTGTTTTTTCATGCCCGGTTGTTTTCAGCGTGACGAATGATTCACATTTCCTGTAGACGGTCCGAGTGAGCGGCAGGTCAAACGTCAGAGGAACTTCATCCATATTTATGATGTGGTGCGGCCCGATTCAGTGGGAGCGCATCTGATTTAATATAAAGAGTTTCATTGGTTCACCTGAACCTGTTCTGCAATTTCATTGGTCTAATGTTATGGGGTTCAGTTTTTGGCTTGAAGTTTGTGAAACTGGGAAAAACCCAGGAAAAATCCATTAATTAGCCGCTTCATTGTTTAAGCCGGGGAGTTCAAAGCGTGGGAAAAAAGTAGCGGCTTATAGTCCGGAAAATACGGTATATAATATTTCTTGTGCGTGCAAATACAACCATTGGGTATTATAAGCTTATACAGTGTGTATGATGTATTAAAAGCTTATAAAGGCATGTTTCTAGCATGTCTATAATTACTACTCCAGTAACATTGAAACCATCACTAACACCTGCATTGTTTTCTTCAGATTCACTTCAATTCTCATTGCCTTCAATGTACCTGAAGAATGAACTTGTATACAGATATTTACAAAGCATTAAACGTACCTACAAATGGATAAGATTTAAGCTACGCGTATTAATGCAGAACTATGAATCGGCACTTTTTGGTAAATGATCAATCTTATAGCTCCAGTAGCTCCTGGTTGAGACCCGGCGCACCACCATCACAAATTACTTTCCTATAACAACTCTTAGTATTTACTTTTTTTTTTAAGCGTGAGAAGAAACACAGCATTCAGCTAATGATGGATAATAAATGGACCAATCAGTTTAAGATTTATTATCTTTTTTTTTTTTATTTAATTGAACACAGTAATACCAAGAAGAAAATAAATAAGCGGTGAGATCGGGAGTACGACCAAAAGTAATCGGATTAAAAAACATTACCGATTGCATCTTTAATCATGTAATTTGTTTTTGGTTTCGGATTACTTTCCCCCACTAATCTCCACAAAAATCCATTGTTTTTTAAAGGTACTCAGTGAGGCAGTGGTTCTTTTTTTTTTTGTTTGTTTCATTTTCCGAAACAAAATCCATTCACGCTATCACGCTAATTGATTTATGCGCAGGTTTATTGTAATGTAAAAATAAAAAATGCCTTTGGCTTCACTGCCAGCCACCGACCAGTTGAGTGGAAAAGTGAACAGGACAGAAGCATATTGAGTCATAAATCATTCCAAAAGCGTATGCTAAACAGAGCCCGTGTGAGAAAAAAAGGAGAACGGAGAGGCGGCCGTTCCAAAACATTCTTCGCCATTGAGGCCGATTGACGTCTTAATGAGCTCGAGATTAATGCAGGCCCGATGATTAGCGCGCGATTCGTTTTTAAACTATCTGCTTATTTAAACCATTGATTTGAAATCAATTTCTGGCTATGCCTCGGATTACACGTTGGCACACCAGCAACCGTTCGGATGCGTTGTTTTTGTTCTCCGTGTTCATCATCGATCACTTTTTCGCATTTTTTCTTGACTCTCTTCCGACGATGCCGTTTTTAAAGTAGGCGCTGTTTGTACGCAGCGTGTTTTTTGAAGCTACGACTTCACACAGTGGTGATTGTGAGGTTGTGTTTGAATGCGTAAGTGTACAAATTTATATGGGAAATGTCCAATATTCTAGACTGGTGAGGGCGTGTTTTTTGAGTGAAGGCAGAAACAAAACACTTAAAACATTTAGTAAGAACAGTGAAGCATTAAGGGGACATGAGAGGGTATTAAATTGTGTGTTTCCCCTTACATACACATCTGTATTGTGATTGTATACAGATTACATTCTAATTTACATTTCGTACAGTATACAGTGGAACCTCGATATTTGCGACCTTGACACTCCCGACCTTGATATTTGGTGACTTTTTATTTGGAACCGGACTAAAAGTAACTTTTTTACTAAGAGTAAAATTTATTTTAGAAAAATCTAAAAGCCGCGAGTGGCTCGAAAGTTAATAAATTACTTTAAAATGTTTGAAAAACTATTTTATTATTCATTTTAAGTAGTAAATAAAACATTCATGACAAGTAATTCACAATTTTTGTTGGGTTTACACTACAGTACATGTACAATTCCCCCTGAAAAAGGAACCATCAAAAGGAGAGTCAAAGAATGTTGCACTGTATTTCAATAAGATTCATTGATTCTACAGCATTTCTACCTAATATACATAACTTAATATGTATGCATTATTTTAATTTATTGAACTTTTTTTTTAACTCAATTTTTTAGTAAAATTTTACTATCAGCTTTGCATTCTTAATAACCCCTTAGTGGGTGTGGCCTAAATTGGAATAATTCATTATATATAAACCCTCCCACTGTGTTACTGTTTTCTCTGTAAAGTATAATAAATGAATAGGTTTTATTCCTCGGTTACACACATACAGTACGTTCTACTGAATTCCCAGTTTCTGTGCGTTAGTGTATGGATGTATTTTCTCCGTTCGGATTGGTATTCTCCCCGCCGCTCGGCGCTCATTAGAGAGAGCATGTACGGCGTTCGTTCTGTTTTTGTTTTGTGTGTGTGTGCGCATCTCCGTGTCCCGAGTTGTATTCTCAGCCCTGTTGCAAAATAAGCGTTGATGGATTACCTCACAGCATCATCTGGACATCCCAGGTTCGCCGTGATCCCAAACAGTCTTGGCTAATCGCTCTCCTAATAGATCATTCTGCTGCGCGCCTTTTGTTTGTCCCTGTCATCGTTATTGGCGTCGAAAGCGAGCCTCCTTTGCGTGTTTATGCCCCCGTTGTTAGAATCAATAAGAAGCAAATTATCCTATTCTGAGTTAGTTTACAGCACTGTAGGGAGCGATCTGCCGAATGTGCCGCCGCGTCGTGTCGCGCTGTATGTCGTGTACGATACTGTAGCTCAGGTAATAGGGGGAAATACCTGAGTCACCTTTGTTTTTTTTCTCTCATATTTTCCTGAAATAACCGATTGTACCTGCAGATGTAGGAATTATATAAGTATTAGGTGCCTCTGACCAGGCAATGTGTTCTGAAGTGATACGAGTAGAAGAGGGTTGAAAACATCGCACGATTTTTCGATCTTATGACGTCGATAGCGATACGAACTTTTTATTATTTTATATATATATACACATTTTCAAGCGGTGATCAATTTCTTTTTATTTCTTTCAGTGTTTTTGGAGTTTTAAAGCTCGATTTTTGCTCGGACACTGAAACATACATGTATACTGTAACGTTTATACATTTTGGTAGTGTAAATTGCTGTGTTTTGCTTAATGATGTACATTGTTTCATTAATACAATAATTTAACATAATAACATTGAGTTTTAATTCCAGCACCACCAAGCTGCCGCTACTGGGCCCTTCAGCAAGGCCCTTAAATAAAATTGGCGTAAATGTAAGTGTAAATAGAGTTCGTGTTTGTATTGAACTTGATCCAAAGTAAATGTTTGCTTCAATGTTAGTAATACGAGTGTGTATACATATTATTAGTAAAAACGCATGTGTATGTTTCCGAAACCAAACAACAAGCGCTCGTTGTTTCATTTCCAGACATTTGGCGTGCACAACTGCTGCCTGTACTGAAAGCCATGGCAGCTCAGGGCAGACAGTTGCATCTGAATACCATTAACCTTTTAACTGCAGTGGCAGCGAAAGCCTTCGCAGATGTCCAGCTTTTGGGTTTCAGAGAGAAAGAGGGAGCGCGAGGAAAAAAAAAATGGCACGTTAAGGTCAAATCTTTAGCCAAACTGTTACTTTCAAGTTCATCTAAAGAACAGGAAATAACCGCCTTCAAGCAGAACCATTACGCTTAAAAATGTAAGATGTCTAATTAGGGGTTGGGGGTCTGTTTTTGCAGTGTTGGCCGCCTAAAAATCTTAATAATGCTATAAAAGAAAATGCTCTCATCCCTCCTCCTTCTCGGGTTTATCCGTGTAACTGTTCTTTACAAGGGCGATGTCGGTTAACGAAATCGGCGAAGGCCAACAGGGAGCTCGCTCTCTTTCTCTCGACTCGGAGCGAATTGGAAACGCTCGACTTGGTCATATCACAGCTGCGTTCGAGGAGCACCGCGCAGTCCAAACAAATTAGCAGGGAAACGCGAAGTCGTCGTCGAAAGTCGAAATCTCTACTCCTCCCCGCGTGCCTTATTAGAGGAAATACATCTGTCGCTGATCTCTTGTGGACGATCATCCGATTTTTTTATTTTGAAAGAAAAACATCTGAGAGTGGAATCGCCGTTGGTTTATGTTGTTTCTGTTTTTTTTCTAGAGGGCATGTTCTTCGCTTTATGAGAGTAAATGATACTGCGGGATGTTTGTGCGGTTATTATGGAGCCTGTTGTGCTTTTTTTGCTGTACACAAACAACCACAAACAACATTTTTGAGCACAAAAGGGCGTGTAAATATAACACGTTAAGTACATTTGCTTAGAGATTGTAGTGTTAAAAAGTGGGTTCTAAGACCGCTTTGATTTTAGCTGGGTCAGAATTAGCAGCACGTCAGCCTTTTTTTATTCTCTTCACGCCGTCAAAGAAGATGAGAAGTTTGCTACCTACACTTCTACCTACACCGTGCTGTCTTTAGTGTTTGTTTACATGATGGGTGAAGGGGAAGAGGTGTACGGGGCGTTACTTTGATGACATTCGTCTACTGAAAATCATTCCAGTACTCAAGCAGTAATGAATCGTCAGGAGATTGAGATTAGACGATCCCAGGAGACCGACTGCCTCGGCGGTCCGGGTGAGGAGGATGGAAGTGTCGATCATGATAACGCATGTCAATCATCGTTAGCTTGTATTTGAAGAAGCAGGCAGTTAGAAGCGGGCATCCTCCTTCAAGTGTATTAAACTGCCCTCTGAGTTCATGTTTCTTGGCATGTGTTTTACCCTCGGCCTTCACGGTTGGTGGGATCAAGTGGTGTTAGAAGAGAAGAGAAGAGAAGAGAAGAGAAGAGAAGAGAAGAGAAGAGAAGAGAAGAGAAGAGAAGAGAAGAGAAGAGAAGAGAAGAGAAGAGAAGAGAAGAGAAAATATAAATACTTGAAGAAAGAGAGAGATGAAAAGGAAAGGGAAAAATGGATGAGAAGAGAAGAGACGAGAAGAGAAGAGGAGAAGAGAAGAGAAGAGAAGAGAAGAGAAGAGAAGAGAAAATATAAATACTTGAAGAAGGAGAGATGCAAAGGAAAGGGAAAAATGGATGGGAATAGAAGAAAAGAGAGGAGAAGGGAAGATAAGAGAAGAGAAGAGAGGAGAGGAGAGGAGAGGAGAGGAGAAAATATAAATACTTGAAGAAGGAGAGAGATGAAAAGGAAAGGGAAAAATGGAAGAGAAGAGAAGAGATGAGAGGAGAAGAGATGAGAAGAGAAGAGAAGAGAAGAGAGGAAAGGAGAAGAGAGGAGAGGAGAAGAGAAGAGAAGAGAGGAGAGGAGAGGAGAGGAGAGGAGAAGAGAAGAGAAGAGTATTAATATTTCGAAAGTGATCAATAGTTTGTGACTGTGTTGATTGATTTCTCCTCGTTAAGCTGTTTCTCGATCGCGTTCTTTCAGCACCGCTGCTGCTACGTGAATGACGTTTTCAGAGACCAAGCCATGTCCTGAGAGTCACATACAATACAGATTAACATGACAGAGGTAGAGCTGTGTATCCCTGGAGACAAAACAGGAAAAGAAATGGTTTTATTTTATCTTTTTTTCTTTGTTTTTGACTACAATCGCATCGGTAGCTGCTTCATAAATATCTTGAATGTTTTGATACCAATTCACATCAAAATCCATTGTATTTGTGCACTAATGAAATAGTAATTAGATGAATGCCTTTATTAATGTTGTACTTCGAAAAAACGACACTGTCAGCACGTGTTCAAGATGATTTCATGGAAGCGTACGATTTAACACACAAATCAGTCGAGTGCTTTAAATATCTCTATCTTATATCTGCAGCGATAACCTTCTCCAGTGGGACATTTATTCTGATCGTAGCATATCAAATATATTTTTTTAATAGCAGGTATTAGTAGTTTTGGCAGTAATATTTCCATAAAACACTGTGCAATCATATCTAGTTTTCGAAATGTGAGTTTCAGATTAAGGGAATTGTTTTACAAGCGATCGGGTAATGCGGCACCATTTGCTTTTTATTTCATCATTATGACCGGCGAACGCGGCAGGCGCACCCTGCAGCGGTTTCTGTGCACACTCTCAGGTGCGTTGCTTTCGCCCCGGGTTTCTCAGAAAACGACCCTCTTCCGGCTCCAAGGCCTAAACCCCTGAAGAACACTGCATTCTGGGTTATGTACTGCACGTACTGCATATTCTTCCCTAATTGCCATCACCTGCATACAGCAAAGAGGCCCAGAGGTTTCTATCTGGGACACACTTTTGTGCAATGGAGATGTACTGGTCTAAAAAGTCTCCGAAGTTGAAAGGGGTTTGAAGTTTAAAGGCAAGTGGGAAAATTCTTCAGAGTTTTAGAGGCGTGGATGAATTCACATGACTAAAAAAGTGGGAAAACATTCAAGGAACCCACGAATGCATTCATGTAGACTAACTGCCTTATAGCAGTGTAAAAGAGAAAGTATACTGTAGATACCTTACTGCAAATCTCCATTAGATACAAGTCACCGATTCCAATATGACTTGAGGAAAAGTCTTTGAGTATCTGATTTAAACAGTTCTTTACTTTTTTTATTAAATGTAGGCTTATAGATGCAGAGACAGCTATTAGTGAAAAGCCAAAAACAGTTGACTTGTGACGTGTTATGTCCTGAAAATACAAATCAAATATTACACACAACTTGACAATGCATTAACCATCAGCACACCAGCTTCCTCAACATGCGAGAATGAAATAAAGATCAAACAAGTCGGTCCAAAAAAAACGGGGCGAAGTAGCGAAGCAATTTTTCCAAAAATCTTTAATTAACAAATGACAAATTCCAGCACCACCAGGTGACAAAGTAGACGTATGACATCATGTGACAAAGTAGACGTATGACATCATGTGACAAAGTAGACGTGTGACATCGTGTGACAAAGTAGACGAGTGATTAGTATTCAATAGGCAAATAAAATAAAAGCAAATCATTTTATGCAAGAAACGTCTGAAAACGTCCATGTACACGAGCAAAACGTAAGACGCTTCGACCTGCGTTATTTCCACGCTGCGTTCATTTAATTTCTGAACTGAACATTCGGCGCTCTTTGAAACGTCGTGGAAATGACGTAAAAAGCTTTATAGTTTACAAAAAGCATCTGTTTCGAGAGTCGACACTGAAACTGCGCTTTCACGTTTATCCAGCTTTTTCAATAGGCTACGTTTTCCGTCAGTGTGGACGGAAGACCAGAACGGAGAGAAAAAAATTTATTAGTGTGGACATGACCTTAGATATTTTTTCCTACTTTCTTGGTTTCTTTCTTCTAACAAAACGGATTTGATGGGAGAACTCATCACCATGGTTTGGTGGTGCCTCAAGCTCAGCCTTTCAGCCTTTCAAGTGCTGCACCAAACTGAGCTGTGTGTGACGAATGGCGTTTAACTCCCATTACTCTCTCATGTGGTGAGCAACTCTAACCTTCACCTAATGCTGAATTATTCACCTGCATTATTCTCAGGCTCAGATGTGCCGCTTCACTTCACACTGCCAAGTTTAACCGCTGCCTTCTTTTACATTTATTTAACAGTAGCTGGTGTTCGAAGTATTAAAAATATTTGAGAAAAGAGAAAATCTTCGATGAAAGAACAGTAACCCCTCGTGCCTGCCTGCTAGAGTGTGTATATTCCTCCAAACCAGAAACCAACGGGGCGTATTCGGTAAACGTATTAGAAGGAAGACGGGGCATTACTTAATGCCGCACAAGTAAGTGTGTGTTGGTCGAGGAGAAACGTGCTCCCCATCCTGAACGGTACGCCGGGCGATGTTTTGATAGCGAGCCATTCTGTGACTTTTGTCATTATCCACGGCTCCCAATCGATTCAGCCCGGTCCTGTCTGTGAGCAGAAACTTGACTTTTACTCATAATTAAAGCAATCTAGATGCAAATCAGGGCACATTCCGGTGGCATATTGTGTTATGAGGCCCTTCCACGCTTACACGAGCAGGGTATCATTACTGGCCTTATCAAGAGGTCGACACACACACACACACACACACACACACACACACACACACACACACACACACACACACACATATACTCATTTACACATACACATATCCGTATACATCATTGCTCCTCACATGCCTTCCTATAGCCAGATGGGCTTTATGTTTGCAATGCAATCACCTTCGATTAGCTGAATTCATAAAGCTTAAAGGCTTGTAATTGTCATGCTCAGAGCCTTACGAGGAGCTTTTTATAGATCGCGTTCATTATTGAAGTGCGCGAGTGCCACGTAGCAAAGGATGTATCCATGTCAGTGGATGCCATTAGGACCCATTATCCTGTCAAGAGCAATCCATGTCACTCAGGTCTCCGCACGCATGAAGAATCCGTCGTTCTCACCTGGATCTTACGCTCGTCTCCTCGTCTCCTCGACGTCTTTTAACCAGCCTCGGAAATTTCATTTTAAACACACAGATTACTGTTCACCTCATGTTAAGCCCTGAATTGTGCTCCAAATAAGTGCAGTGTGACATCGGGGGAATTGATTTCACATGTCTGTAAAATCAAATATTAATGCACCTTTAGGAGCGTTGGAGGGGAAGTGGGCGGGGCAAATCATTCTGACAACCACTTTTACCTCCATACATGATAAATTATGACATTTGCATCTGTCAGCTTGTTCCAGGGCAGTTTATCATTATTATCTGCGTTGTTTCGAGGTAAAATAGGGAAGTGGTAGCTCAAAGGTTGGGGCTTTGTATTGTGTGTTCAAACTCCAGCACTGTCATTGAACCAATGTTAGGGTTGGGCCCTTGAGTAAGGCCCCTAACCCTCTGTGCTCTAATCTTCTTAATATGTATTGTGTTGTAATATACATGTGACTATCTATCTATCTATCTATCTATCTATCTATCTATCTATCTATCTATCTATCTATCTATCTATCTATCTATCTATCTATCTCTGTCTGTCTGTCTGTCTGTCTGTCTGTCTGTCTGTAAGTTTTGCATATCTTTCACACGTAAATGATTCAGATCAATAAATATCAATCTCACACAAAGATAACCAAAGTAAATACAAAATGTTTTTTAAAAGGATTTCTTTCTTTTTTATGGAGAAAAAACCTCTTCATACCTACCTAGCCCTGTGTGAAAAAGTAAGTGCTCCTGAACCGGAACACTGGACAACTGCGATCGAGTGTTTGCGATAACCGGCACTAAGTCTTTCACATCGCTGTGGGAGAATTTGGACCCACTCTTCGTTGCAGACTCTTTTTATTTCAACCACAATGGAGTGCTTTCGAGCACGGACGGCCTGTTTGAGGTCATGCCACAGCATCTCAGTCTAATAAAGTCCTGGCTTTGACTAGGCTGCTTCAAAACCTTTATATACTGTATATATAAAATCTCGGCACAGTTCATCAGCCTGAGCTACATCACTATATATACAGAAATATACGTAGCAGCGTATGCTGCGCCCTCCATTCGCAAACTGGTGTTCACCTCAAAACATATATACTGTATAGGTAATACAGTAGACTACAATAAAATGCTTGTTTTGCTCAATTCTGATTCCTTAAGACTGCTGGTTGGGCCATTTCCCGACTTACGTACATTTAAAGTTTTAAATATATATACTATATATATGCTTCCTGGTATACAGCCTGTCTTATTAATCAAATTTTTGCATGTATTGTGCAGCTGTGTGTGCATGTGTGTATATGAATGTGTGTATGTGTGTGAGAAAGAGAGTGAGTGAGTGCAATTATGTTAAGAAGGGAGAGGTGGGTGGGCTGTGAAGTTTCAGGCTGGGTATGTGTTTGTTTTCGGCTTCCCATCTAATTACGGCACACACATCATTAGGACGATCCAACAGCAAGACAATACACAGGAAACGAGTCATTACCAGCTAGGTGGAGATCAATTATTGCCTCTTTTTCAGCTCATTGTGCAAATTCTAATTAACCAAGCAGTATTGTACGGGGGAGGTGGTGGTGGCGGTGGTGGTGGAGGGGGATAACATCATTGCTGAGTCATTCTGGGCAACAGCTTTAATATTTGTTTCAACATTTGACATGCCATTGAGGTGTGATTAATAACTAGAGGGTATAAAAATGCAGATTATCACATGCGTATACTGCTTTTGTTTTCCCAGGAAGGACGTAATGATGAAAAAATGTACGTTCTTGTATTCAGAGTCGTGTGACGCAGAAGTTGAATAGTTTTTAAAGTTGTCATTAGCATCTGAACCACCATCTTAAAACAAATTGAAGGTCGTGTGTTTTTTCCATTTACTCAAATATAACATGAAGCAACTTAAACGTGAGACTATTTAACATCCGGTGACATGCGTATGAGAAAACTGAATTACAGGGCGTCCCAAAAGCCTTCACATGTATGGGAAATTTCCAGAAATGTTCCAGAATTTGTATTTTCTTTATACTATTATTATTATTTCTCTTTTTTTCCACAGACTTTTAGAATGTCTTTGACAAACGAAGGCCTCAGAAGAAGATACAGCGCAAAGATTCTTTACAGAAATTGCGTTTGAATTGCGATTATGTGCACGAGGTCATCGAACTCGATGTGCGTTTAAAAAGAAATTGCGATTGCTAACCTGGAAGTGTGTGAGGGAGCCTCAGAGCCTCAATGTTAAGATGGTTGATATCCTGCAGTAATTTGAAAGCTCTTGTCTGGAAAAAAAAGTGACTATATAATATGGAAAATGTCACGTTTTGCGTGAACGCCCGCTCCAATTGTTCCAGCTCGTTCCGAAGGCGTCGCTCTAGTTCAATTCCTCCATTTTCAATTACACAAGCTGCATTAGCCACATGTGTTCTTCGCCCTCTGTCTTCTTCGTCTTGCTTTTGTTAAATAGTGTGAAGAAGCCACGTGGCTAAAGGTTAATGCAGTGGTAATTACGAATGTGATTTCCCCTTGGCTGAGGAGCTGCTATGCGAAGGCGGCACTGTGATCATATCGAATGCATTAGCCTAATGACGAGATTCAGACGAGCCCATTCTCACGCTTTATTAAACCTCACGCCGCTGTCATCTTCTGCTCCAATTTGGTCCCCGAGTCTGCGTATGCCATCGGTGAACTAAACGTGGGGGGGGAATCCAAGCACACACACACACACAGAGACACACACGGGGGCTGCGGCGTGCCTTGATTCAACTCGGTGTCATCCTGGGAGGCATTGTTTACCACGCTGTTCTTGTTTTTCTGTGCCGAGGTGTGAAAAAAAAAAAACACAGGATCTTTGTTCGCAGAAGAACAAAATGTACAAAGGATTCGTCAGGGTGCGAAAGAAATATAGGAAAAATCAATTCCAGGGACATTGTGTGCTATTTAGAACTATGCATATACAATGATAGACTAAAAAAAAATAATAAAAATGACTGTAATTGAATGAAAGAACAAAGCGAGTGGTTTTTTTGGAAATCATAAAGACGTTCCGAGCGACTGAGATGGATGAGCATCGAGGAAAGCTAATCCGATTCTTTTACTCCGTGACTCATCCAGCCTTCAAACGGTTTTAACAGAGAAGCAGGAGCAGGCGCTGACGGATGGATTGAAATCAGGTCGAGGAATAATATAGCCGTAGAGGAATCGGACGACTCTTTTGTTCTCCTTGTTGACAGTTCGTCTATTTTTGAAACAGTAATTTGCTCGTTATAGGAGCGCGTAGCCAAAGCGAAGTCGCTTCATCTTATAAATTCAATAAAACGTTCACATTCGTTTGTGCTGGTTTGGTTTTTTCGAAGGGGGGATTGTGTATCATTTTATACTACAGCGCTGTCAAAATCTCAAGTCTGCTACCTCTCTATGGTGCTAGCGATGCCGTCTCTGCTGGCGTAAAATCTACCGAAATCACTGACTTACATTTTTTTAACATCTTGACCATAAATACATATTCAATTATTCCTAATAATCTCTTCATTTCATAGCTTTTCTATCAGTCGTGCTGCTTCTAGTAGTGTATGTTTACATTACAGTTTTTATCCAATCAGATTTCAGCCAGCACGTGTTGCCGGGGTCAAAAAAATCTGCCTTTCAGAATTAACAGTGCAGCAGCCTGTAGCTTAAAGCAGTGGTCCCAAACCCCCGGGTCGTGGACCGGCAGCAGTCAATGGGACAATCGGTACCGGGCCGCACAGAAAGAATACATAACTTACATTATTACTGTTTCATTTATTATCTGATTCTGGACGGTTTTATTTTGGAAAATGACCGGATTCTCTCCGCCACATCTGTCTATGACTCACTCTTGATGCATGTCATGATGCCTCGGTCACATGTCTTACCTCCATCCACTACCTTCTTAAAGGGGCTCCGGCTGCTAACACATAATACATTACTGCTAAATTCAAACCCCCAAGCGAGCAAAATGAACAAAAAACAACACAGTGGATTCACGTTTATTATTATATTTAGAAAACACCAGTTTTTATGGTTGCATCATTTTATTTTGTTGTGTTTATCCACCACACCTTAAAGGGCGGTCAGTGAAAATATTGTCCGACATTAAACCAGTCCACTGGCTTAAAGTACATATTAATAAAGCTGATGCTTTAACCAATCAGATTTCGAGTTGGTTAGATTTCGACACCGGGTTCATCTAGCAGGTGTATAATAACGTCACCGTTTTCATGTCTTTTGATTGGAAGGTTAGAGAGCACACTAGTCTGTAGCATCTGTAGCAAAGCACAATCTCAAATGCATTCGTGTGGATTTAGTAGATGTTTTTATATTCCATAATGGCTAACAGAGGAGAAGAAATTGATTCGGTCGCAGATGCAATTAGAAAGGCATTTACAAGACGTATTTCTTTATGAAAAGCGCTACATCATGGGGAAAGTTCGGGCAAAACAGTTCAAAACAGTTGTTAAGCTTTTTCATGAACTGTTTATACTTTTGCGTTTTCTTTCCTGAAGAATTTGCACAAAAACATACAATTCGCCTCTCCAGAAAAACTGTAATGTACAGAAAAGAATGCACAGAAAACATGGGGTCACTTTATGAGGTTAATATCGATGCTTCTGCTATAGATGATGTATGCAGGCAGTGCAGCTGCGGCTACAGTGAAAGGAGACGTGTTGAATCGTGTTGATCTTGCTTTAGTGATGCCATTCATTTTAACTGTGGAATGGAATATATGCAATGGAAGATATAATGTAGATTTATGTAGATATAAACATCAGTCAATAGCAAAGACATTATGTGTGGCCAAAAGTAAACCTGTGGTTATGTGCTTTAAAAGCCCTGAGAAGGAGACAGTGGTTCTAGATGAATTATTTGTGACACTTCAACATTGAATATTTGGCTACCTTAATTACATGTTAGTACATATTTGTTAATTAATGTATTAATTAAAACTTTAGGTTAAGCTAAATGTAACTTGAGTAAGAATATGAATTAAAAGTGCACTATTTAAATACAGTACATAACAAACACCATTAAGATAGTGCTAAATTATCCTCCTCATCGGGCCCAGGCCACTGTAACCACTCACGGTGGGTGGATTTCATGAAAAAGTTATAAATAATTAGGTGAAAACAGGTGTTTATTATTGTGCCTTTGTGTGTTCCATGGAAGGAGGATAACTCAGTGTTTGTGATGTATTTTAAGGGAGCCGTTGTAAGGTTAGTTTTTGATTAGGATATGCCTTAACTCATCATTAGTTCATAATAAAGTAACATTTAGTTGACATATTAGTACACGCTTATTTATGTACTGTTATTAGCATTAGTATTAGTGGTCTCCTGGTGGTCTAAAGGTTAGGATGCGGCACTCTCAACGCTGCGGCCCGGGTTCGATCCCCGGTCAGGGAACCAACCCCAGCCACTCTTAGTCCCGGTCCCAAGCTCGGATAAATGGGGAGGGTTGTGTTAGGAAGGGCATCCAGCGTAAAAACATGTGCCAAATCTAACATGCGGATGGTCCGCTGTGGCGACCCCTAATAGGAGAAGCCGAAACAAGCACTTTGTTATCTAGATAACTTGTTTTAATTTAACCTATTTATTACCATGAACTCATTATCATTAACTGTGTTTTTCTTTTAGAATGCTTTCTATAGCCGTTCATGTTGGACACCACTAAAGGCCTAGGTGTGAAATACACACGTTTCTATTAACACACTCGTTCTAATATATTATCCTTTTTAGCTCAGGATCTTGTATGTTTCAAGAAAAAAGAGCAGGCAGGCTTACACCATGTTACACCTGTTTAAATCCGAATGCAGATGTTAGAAGCGTTAAAGATAACAGTTACACAGAGCTGCACCTCTTCTGAGTTTACCGAGCATACTTTTTTGTCAGTTTTGGACTTTTGCACTGCATCAGATTAAAATACAGTACACACCTGGCTTGAAGTGTGTGTGTGTGTGTGTGTGTGTGTGTGTGTGTGTGTGTGTGTGTGTGTGTGTGTTTCCTCTTCTGCATGTGTCTCAGCCACCTGCTCACTGACACAGCACTATAGGAGCATATGCTAAATTAAATTTAAACTCATTTTACCCAAATGAGTTTGGACCCACAATCAGTCAACGTGTCATCATCGTGGGCTTCGCTGTTGCGTTCGTGTGTATCGTTTTTTTTCCTAATGAAAAACCTAAATGGAAAGTAGGAAAAGCTTGTCGATGCGTATGGTTACAAAAAACAGCCTGATTCAACAAATGAAGGTGATTAGCTGCTGCTGTTAGATTTGCTAATTGAACCAGCAAATAGTATTTCTAGTTAAATGATGCCTGTTCAGCTTCCCTCTAGTTGATGCTAAATATTTTATGTGCGCCACCAGCTTAAAGTAAATCCAGCCTGAATGAATTGGATCATTATTTGTACAATTAAAAGGGTCTGTTGGGTCCAAGATTTATTTCGTAATAAAATTCCAAGGTTCCTATACATGCGTATTCCATTTTTATTTTGACTGTTCTATTTCCGCTTTGTTTATTGGTTTTATGATATTACCCATAATGCCGTCTTATTATCTTCTGATACTGGTGCCAATGGGAAGTCATCTCTACCTAGAGAGAATGATGCAGCGGTGCTTCGGTCGTTTAGTCTGTTTGGCTTTTTTCACCTCATCTGAACATCAACATTTGATCAACACCACCATTGATTTTTTCACGCACATCATCTCTCAGTTTGCCAACTAGACAAGTTGATTCAGTTGCTGGCCAAGGTACTGCACAGTCAATTACCAGACCCACCAACTTAGTCATATGGCTACACTGGGTTCTGGAAGTTTGACAATATTTGGTTACACAATATGGACACAATTAGTGAGACCTTTTCAACCATACGTGGTTCTTCCCCAAATTGTTGTTTAGGATGTGTATTAGGATGCACTATTACATTTTCCTTTACTTGAACTATGAGACCCAAACCTGTTCCAGCATGACAATGCCCCTGGGAACAGCTCCATCAAAATATGCTTTACATGGTTTAGACTTGTTTGGAAGGTCTTGAGTAGCCTGCTATAGCTCTATTTAAATCTTATTGAACACCTTTGAGATGTATGGGAATGCAGACTGCACCCCAGGCCACCGCACCTCATCTACCTGGCTTTAATAATAATGAATCTCCATAAATCTCAACACAAGCACACTCCAAAATCGAGTGGAACATTTTTCAAGAAGAGTGGAGTGTATTACAGTATACTGTAAGAGGAAACGGGGAATCAATGTGGAACGGGATGTTCACAAAGCATATATGAATCCATCAAGTTTTATTTATATGGTTTACTATTTTGGATTTTTCTTTGATATTGCTTTGTTGGAAAATGTCGAGGGGAATAAAGAATTAATTTATTTTTGCACAAAAAAGAAGCTCAGTATATTTATTTGAATTACATTTATTAGCAAATAATGCCAAATATGGGAACCCAATCCAAGCAGAAATAATTACGGGTATAAATTGAGTAGTACATTATTTTTTTAGCAACATGACAGACGTCAGAATTTGGGAGGGAAAAAAAAAGAAAGAATAATGCAGCTCACACCTCTAATGTGCAGAGTCAAAGATATGACAGGTCAAGCTGATCCAGGCTTTTCCAATCGTATCTGTCTAGCTCTTATGGTACAGAGGAAGCGCTAACACCAGAGCAGACACAGCTTTAATTGGGTTAGTGATTAAACGAATCTGGTCTTCTGGATAGAAAAAGGAAAGGGATTAAATTCTTCAACAGAAACAGAAACGGGCAGAATTTTCACACTGGGAAAATTCGTACTTATTGTAACTTCAGGTCGTTGTTGATGCAGAAGGAGTCTGTAGGTCCCAGGGCCATATTCAGAGTCTGCAGTTTGAGTTGAAAAGATTACTGGGAAAGTTTTTCCTTCAAATTCAAATTGGTCAAATTGATTCCTAGCGCACACCTGGACGGCCCGACATGTTTATGATTATTGAAATTAACCGCATGCAGTTCAGGCTTTCAAGGTTGCCAGGTTTTTCTTGAGTAGAGCTCCCGGGGGGAATATTTTCAAAAGCGTCTCAACCAAAAGGATATCAACTATTTTTTGCAGCCTCTTGAACGGTAAAATAAATTTCACGGCTGCTTTTCGAACATAATCCGACTATTCAAATATTATGCTTATTATTCAAATGTGTACAATTATGTTTTGGATGCCATAGAGCTTTTTATTTCAGAATTTTCCAAGGTGAAATTGACATTATTTACATGATTGTCTTTGAGTTTTTGAGATTTGGGGTAATCAGAATCACCTAAGTCGGATAATTTGTTTTAAAATCATTTTTAAAGTCAAATAAAATATATGAAATTTCAAATAAAATATACATATTAAGTTCTATATTAAATAGAGATGCTGTACAATCAATACATTTCCAATCTAAAATGATACAATGACTTCAATGATAGTTAAACAAGTTATTGCACATGTAGCAATTCATATTTTTATTATTATTATTAATATTATTGAACTGAAATTATTGCACATATTTGCCAATGATATTAACATTATATAAATGTGGCATTAAAATCTGTAACTATAATTAAATTTATATCGTCTATATTTATATCGTGGACTAGCTGTTTTGCAGAGGGAGGAGTTATATAGTTTAATGGCCACATGACATAATGATGGCTTGTGGCATTCAGTTCAACAGGCAGTCAAGCAGACTGATAATTATAATTATTTCATAAGATTTATGCTATAACTTTGAGAGCAGTGGCTTGTTATTTCCTATCACACACCAATAGAAGTCCACAGACACCACTTTGAGAACTTCTGGCTTAAATACTCTTTTAAAAATAAAACCTTGAGGATGATAAGTTAAGCAGAAATGAGGACTGTAGCAAAGTTACATGGTGGTGCCATGATTTGATTATTTTAAAAGCTCCCATCATCATGCACAACAATCTCCAAAGTTCATACAAAAACATCTAGTGAGATTTATATGGAAAAATCGGAGAGGAAATGCCAAATGAGAATTGACAGGCTGTTTTGAAGAAGAACCCATCTCAGAATGCCAGAAGTGAAAAGAGTAATAAAAGAGTAAAAGTAAAAGAACTTCAATTAAACTTTTCATTAAGTACCAGTAAAATTTCCGGTCTAAAAATGTACTCGAATAAAAAGTAGCTCATTTAAAATGTACTTTTATATTAGTGGAGGGTGGGGGTGGGGGTTCTAGTGTAGTTCAAGAAGGAGAAAGAGATACATTTTAAACTAGTTTTTTTTTAAGTAACTGTTTTAATTTTTAATTTTTATATATTAATTTTTTTACTCAGAAACGTATATGATTTAAGATGTAGTTAAGTACAAGACTTCAAACAGAACATGCTTAATTAAAAGTAAAATTACCGATTTAAAAAGTAGAAGTACACAAAAAAACTAGTTAATTACAGTAACGTAAGTAAATATAATCCGTTACTTTCCACCTCTGCAGAATGCACGACATGTCAAACCTTGGATTGGACGAGTTCTAATCCTGAGCCAAAAAAAAGAAATCAGACACTATCATGGGCCCAAATAGGGTGATCAAAAATAAAAAAGGAAAGAATCTAGTCCTTTTCCCGCTGTCTAAAAGTCCAGGTTCGGAGAACTTGTGCTCACTGTAGCATAGAAACCCATCAATAATTCAGTATTAAATTATAGTTGAACGCAGACTTCATTTTTGTAAAATCGATTGCAAATCATATAATAGAGTGTAAATGAAGTGTACGATTAAAATACATTATTATCTCTGGAACACCTTAAAAATGTTCACAGATCTTGTTGTGAACAGCAATTAGCTTTCGTTCTCTCTAACTTTCTTTTCCTATCGCATTTGCTTAATATATAAAAAATAAATAAATAAAAAATCTCCGTCTGTCACTCAGGAGCGGAAGCTTCTAAAAGTCCAGCTTGTCATGCGAGGGTAGCACTTTGCAGGACAGGCAGTAATGGTGCAATCCTGACAGTGCTGCTCGTTCAAGCGACTCCTCTGATTACGGCTGATTGTAGAGCAGAGAGCTGTACGGAGGTGCGAGAGCGGGAGGCTCTGATAGTATGGAGCCTCCTGCCCCCCCCCAAAAAAAAAAAGAGTGAATAGACTAGAAGTTGCAGCAGACATTCGCACGGTAGGATCCATCATGTGCAAATTGAGCTCGATCATTCTCAGACCTGTTAAAAAGAGCCTGATAATACGGGTGGAATGTTCTGTAAAGGCGTCACGGCGCGGACATCGTCATTAAACGGTCGAAGAAACGTGAGCACCACACTCTGTACTCCTGAAGATGATTATAGTGTGACGGTGAGGGGTTCATTTCGGTAGCATGTACAATCAAACGCATGTCTCTAGAACAAAAAAAGTCCGCTTTTTTTTATCTATTAAATTCATCTCGTTTTGTGGACACCCCCCCCCCCACCCCCAATTTGCGCTATAGAACCCTTATAGCTTAAATGTACTGTATGAGGTATAAGGTGCCATATTATTAATACAGTGATGCCAGTAAAACCGAAAACATGTGAGTGGTTGCATTTTGAACCACTTTAGGATTGATGATTTAGGCTCAAAATGCACAGAAAGCACAAAAGAGAAATGCGTTGGCGCTGTTCGTGAGCTAACAAGAGCTAGGATGCTCTTCATGCATCTCGCAGGAGTCTTTTTTTTCAGTCGTTATATGAAGTATTACTGTATTTATAAAACACAACTACCAAAAAACTACTTTTTTATAAAACACAACTACCAAAAAAACGACTTTCTCCGTGCCACCGTCCCTCACCACATTTTCAGATCTTTTGATTTTTCCCCTCCGACATTCCCACCTTCCTCTAGCTTTGTCCTAGTTTACTCAATCGCCCGGAAACGAGGGATTGTTTCTGCACCTTTTCACCACTGGCCTACTTCATCAGCAGTGCCATGTGAGCTGTACACATTCACGTCCACTGTGGGACAGATGCAGGGAATGAAGAAGAGAACTCATGGCTATGTAATTGAATTGATGTAATATATGATCTATGTGTTTCCTGTATCTCGGTAAATTAAATTAAATAGCTGTATTATTTGTTTTCCATAACTGAACGCATTCCTTGCGCCCGTTCCGTCTCCATGGTCCTTCCCCTAATGCCGGACACCGTGGCGAGCCCACTGGCTCTGCCCTGGCAGTCACCCACACAGAGGACGGAATTGAGGCAAGTAGCACTGTAACCTCAGGCATTAGGAAACTCGTCTGTCCTGTCTCTGCTTTGTATAAAGTAGGGCACCTCCATCCATGTCAGTGTGACAAGTGGGAATCGCTAATACACTTCACAAAGTCCAGCTCTACTAAAAGAAAAGAAAATCTCTTAGTGGCACCTGGACATTACAATAATTTTTCTTACTCAGGAATGACGCATGTAATGCAGGTGGGTAAAAGGTCTCCAAATAGCGTTTAGCAGCAGCAGACATTGGTGATTATACAGCAAATGGTTATTTGTACCGGTCTAAAAATCCTGAAAAGTCCTGAATGATACATTTTGGGTTACACAATTTCATTAATCACTTTTTTTTTTAGTTGTGATATTGTGTGATATACCGTACCCTTTATTGTACAAACTATTGAGTACCGTAATTTCCGGACTATTAAACGCACCCATATATAAGCCGCACCCACTGAATTTGACAAAGATTTTTATTTTGAACATAAATACGCCGCACCTGTCTATAAGCCTCAGGTGTCTACACTGAAACTAATGAACTTAACACAGGCTTTATGAAAGACAGTGTCTGTTACACGGCTTGTATCTAAACAGCAGCCTACCAAGAAAGTCATTGTTCACTGTCTTCCTCCTTCCTTTCACAACTATTTCTCTCGGGAGTTTATCTTTTGGCATCGTTGTGCGTTTAAAAATCACCATCGGTGAATCTTTTCTCCCGATGCCGTGCAGCTCAGAACACAGGTGAAGTGTGTTTTCATGCCCGGTTGTTTTCAGAGTGACGAATGATTCGCATTTCCTGTAGACAGTCCGAGTGAGCAGCAGGTCAAACGTCAGAGGAACTTCATCCATATTTATGATGTGGTGCGGCCCGATTCAGTGGGAGCGCATCTGATTTAATATAAAGAGTTTCATTGGTTCACCTGAAGCCGTTCGGCAATTTCATTGGTCTAATGTTATGGGGTTCAGTTTTTTGGCTTGAATCTTGTGAAACCGGGAAAAACCCAGGAAAAATACGGTATACATTTTTATTAATTTATGCCTTATTTATAAATGTATGCCTTCTGAAACTTTTTAAAAAGTAACACAAAGTCAGTCATAAGATAAGGAAACAAATGCGTGGAATTATATTTGTTTGTGTCCTGTTTTCGAAACTAAATATTGTTCAGCAAACCACTAAGGATATTACATTTTTATTTTTTTTATATTTCCACAATAATCAGTGTGGGGTTGTTTTGAGGGAAATATAAGATGGTAATCATTGCCAAATTTCTTGAGACAGTTAATACAATTCAATTCATTATCCTGATTTGTGTTGCTCTCTATTTCCAATCTCAGTGGTATATCTACTCAAAAGCTTTTATTTTCTACAGTTTCATTTGGCCCCATATATTTTTATATTCGATGTATATTTCATAGATACATGCTCCATTTAATTTTTCTTTAATCTCAACTGCATCAGTCCAAAACTGGGTACATTTTGTACATCCAGATTTTTTTTTATTTTATCAATTAAATTATATTTTAGCATTTTGGTCAGAAGTATTACATATTTTCAGGTTTGAAAAAAAAACTTTAATAATTGAATAAAAATAATTTGATTCAATGATTAATTTGTAAATGAATGAACACATTAGAACTTGAGATTTACAGCAGTGTGTGTAGAGTTTTAGCTTGAAGCACATTTTTTTACCTTGTAACTTTTGTGTTTAACTTGCCAGTAAGTACATTCAGGACAAATCCTTGAGCAGCCACTATTCAACATCTTACACAATACAGATTTTAAATGGACCCTTAGCACTAAAATACCAAAGGTTTTGGTTTTCCTGAGTTGTTCAGCACATAGACAGGAAGGTTATGCATTAGAAAATGTCATGTATGGCTAATGGCTTGTTGCAGTGTGTTCTTGTCTTGTCCTTGTACACTGAGAAGTGTGTGTGTGTGTGTGTGTGTGTGTGTGTGTGTGTGTGTGTGTGTGTGTGTGTTCAGGAAGGGTGGGGGCCAGTGTAGTGTGTGTGGGTGTGAGTGTCAGTGTGTGGTTTTGACAGTGTACAGAGGAAGGAAGTAAATCTGACTCGAGCCTCTCGGCCTGTGGGCAGTGGATGAAGTGAGAAAAAGGGCCGAGTCAGGTTCAATAAAAACAATTTTCAGTGTGTTCCCTTGTTTATGATGTTTGTGCGCTCGGTTTTATTTCCACAGCTTCTAGCACTGAGGCCGGTGTTGAAGAACAGCTTCCAGCCAAAACCAAACAACTTATTGCAGGGGAAATGTGTGATTCGACTTCTTTTTTTCTCAGTTATTGGTTTCCTAAAACACTATGATAGAAGATTGGGTAGATGATGGAAAGGATAGTTATCTGAACAGTATTAGAGGTGAAAGTGCCCTCAGTCTCATTTTCGAAATGTTTTAGGCAGAAATTGTACAGAAAGTAACTGTGGAATTGAGATTTTTTTTTAAATGGATTTGTTATATATATATATATATATATATATATATATATATATATATATATATATATATATGAAATGATCTATATGATATATATTATAAATTATAATACTGATATATATGCATATATTCACACTTTATTACCAAAAGTTTGCGGACACCTGGTCATAAGTATGGGATGTGCTTTTTGAGCATCACATTCCACATTTAGTCCCAATTTGCTCTCCTACACTCTTCTAGGAACATGTTCCATTATATCTTGAAGTGTGCTTCTGGAGCTCATTCAGACACCAGGGTATTAGTAAAGTCAGGCACTGATGGAGGTGAAGTTGAAGTGAGGAGGTCAGTGTTCACATTCATCCCAAAGATGTATATAGTAGATGATCTTCCACTCCAACCCATATAAAGCATATCTTCATGTAGTTTGCGTTGTGCACATGGGCATTGTCATGCTGGTAGAGGTTTGGGTCTCCTAGTGAGTAAGTTTCATGCTACTGCATCCAAAGACTCCCTATACAATTATGTGCCTTCAGCTTTACAATAACAATTTGGGAAAGAACTACATATTTCTGGGAGAGTCATGTGGCCCAACACTTGTCATGTAGTATATATATACACACACACACACACACACACACACACACACACACACACACACACAATATCAGATGTTGTAAAACAGAATGGAATTGAATTTGAAAACTGAAAATGCATAAAGTTTCATAATTACAATAAAAAAGAATTTGCATATTCATTTGAACGTGACCAAAATATACCTTGTATTTAAATTTGATAACATATTGGTAATTCTTACATAAATTATATAAATTAGGGTTTTTTTTTTTCTCGCTGGAATGGATAATAATAATGCTTAAAGTTTTATAAATACGAAAAAAAACCATAATATGGTTCATTTTGCAGCAGCAACATCTGTTTACTTTGCCAAGAATGAATGCAAATACACTCAATTTTTCTTCCGATTTTATTCTGTACTCAGTTAAACTAAACAGTAAAAAAAAAGGCAAATTAGTTTTTGCATGTCAAATTAAATTTGATCATTTTAATTAGACAATTAATAGGCACACAAACTTGTGTGTATTAGTTCGGCAGGGTTTGCTGTCGAGGAGACGTTTCATAACTTGTATACTGCGTTCTTTCTTTTTTTTCGCAGCATTGTGCAGCCGACTGTGCAGCCGGCTCATTTTTCATTTAGTTTCGAAGCGACACACTCGAATAGCTTATATTTAATATCTTAAAAACATCAGGATAGCAAATTTCTGGAAACATTTCCACTCCTGTCTGCAATTATACCATTATACTGAATTACAACCGAAATACAAATTATATAGCGTATGTGCATTTCACAGTAAAAGTAAAAATAAATATAATGTGCTGCAAATAAATGGACACCAAAAACTCTATGTTGTATTTCTCCCATGGTCATGTGAGCACGTAAATGTAAAACCCAGCGGGAGAATACCAGCGAGTAGACCGAGTGGAACGTAGCTGCTGGAAACTACACATAACCACACTTTTTAGTTTCTCACACACACACACACACACACACCCTTGGGCCCACACACAGATTAAGCTTTGTTCAAGGTTAAGGAAGTGGCGCAGGTGGTCTTTGCACCAAATCAGCAACTTTTCGTTTCATCTTTACGTGCGACCTTTTTGTGCTTGTGTATCCGAATGTGCAAATGAGTCCTGCTTATGCGTGACAGACGGAAAGATAACACAGAGTGTGTGAACCGCTGTGCGATCTAAAAAACCTTGGTCCTGTAGTCTTGTGTTAGTCTAGTCCGTTTTAACATTCTCATACATTTTAATCTTGGAGATGGAATGACATGAGGAAGAAACCTTGGGAGAAACTTCTTTTTGGTGACCCTGGATAGTGCAATGGGATCATTTCTCCTTTACAACTCTACTGTTTACTGTAAAGTCTTAAATTTAGGATAGCAGCAGTAAAGTATCCAGCTGAGATCAGCATTACAATTACAATAGAAAGGATGTAGTGAAAAGTCTGGCGGTCAGTTCTATTTATCATCAGCTGTTTTTGGGTCGAGAGTTTTTTGTAGGTGATTCCAGCGTTATTGATGTGACATTTGCACTCACATCTGCAAACCGAATGTTTCACGGCGGTCAGGATTTAGGATCGATAAGGCCATTTGCATATGTTGTCATTTTCACTCATTGATTTATCATGCCATGCTCCTAATGCACTTGTGAATAATTCACAAAAAGAATATATATATATATGTGTGCACATACATATTCCAAGCAAATAGGTCAGAGCCTTTTAGTAGACAATAACTGTATTACTATAGTGGCAACAGGTTCTTCCACACTAACTGAGAGTAAGTAGCAGTAGACATATGTGACCTTGGTAAGGATGTTCCTCTGTTTCAGAAGGATCAAATCTTTAGCCTGCTTCAAGCTAAAAACTACGGATATTTGCTGAAACTGCAAAAAAACTCAAATTGGGTTGCGGTTATTAAACCCTAAAAAGATATTGGAGAACTAGGAAGGAATGTGGTTTAAAAAAAAAAATCTTGAATGATCATGATCAGAGATTATTTCAACATTTGGGGAAATGAAATCATAAAAAACAACAGTAGATCTCATGGCTAAGTTTAATAATGAAGGTAAGAATATTTCCGCACACGCAATGTGAAGGAAAGTCGAGGGATCGGGACCAAACAGCTGTGTAGCCTTAAGAAATGAACTTATCAGTGAAGCTAATAAAATAAATGCTTCAAGATTGGACTCGGAAGCGATGGAAACAGGCCATGTGGTTTGATGAGAACAGTTACAAAGTGAGGGCGCATCAGGGTAAGAAGAAAGATGAAGTGTTTCACGAATCATGCCTTCTAGTGCCTACTGTATAAGTTGGTGGGGGCAGTGTAATGATCTGGGTTGCTTCAGTTGGTCACGTCTAAGTTCAGCTGACTTTCTAAATATGCTAAAAAATTGCATTCATTTCTTTTTTCTGTCATTTTCAGATGACAATGCAATAATAAAACTATTAATAATACTACTGATAATAATCATAATAATAATAATAGTAATAACAACAATAATAACATTATTATAATACTATTACTATATTACTATTATTATTATTTAATTATGCTAATCATTATAGCAACTACATTTCAAATACAAAACCATTGAAAAATGTATGTATTTGTTTTTTACTGTATTTTGTACTTTTATTTTTCATTTAGATTTCTTTAAGATTTGATACACTTTTTCTTTTCTTAAGCATAGTTTGTCCTTGCACTTTTTATTCGCTGTTTATTCCCGTTATTGCATTTCAATTGCATGCTAGAACGCTCCGGTGTAAATGAGTAAACAGTGGTAAAGAGTTTGTAAACCAAAAGGCCATGTTTTGTCTGTGCTGAGGAGAAAAGTACGAGTCAGAGCCAAACATCTTCACAAGACCCTCGCATTATGTTGTAGAAATCGGTATGTTAACGTCTTTTTTTTTTACGTTTCAGTAGATCAATCGTGCATTTTGTTTTACTTCAGACGACCGTATAATTGACAAGTCACTGTGTTGTCTTTGAGTAGGAAGTTCCAGGATATTATTCCACCATCTGGGTTTGTCATTCTATGCCTTTTCCCACCACCAGGTTTCTGTCTTAAAAAAAAAAAAATAATAATTTTTCTCTCCCTCACTAAATCTCTAGATCTGTAATATGATATTCATAGTTTTACATATAATCTTTCCCATGCTCCCTCCATCCCTTCCTCCTTTCCTTTCTGACTGACCGTTTTTATGTGCACCGCCTGTCCAATACCTCTTAACATATCCTCTATTGAAGTGTAATCGTTCAAAATCGAGCGGTGGGGGGGTTGTTGGGGGGAAGATAAGGCCGCGTGCTGCGAGTGTGTAAGCACAGCTGCTTCCAGCCTCGCGAGGCTGTGATGTTCGAATGAAACATGTGGTAAGACTTAGCGGGGGAAACGTATGGAGCGAAACACAGCCACTCTTTCTGCGGGCGGTTGAGAATATTAAAGAAAGAGCGAGCTCGAAGGGAAACAAGGGGCGGGAGACGGGGAGCGTCTGAAATTGAGAAATATGATATCAGGAGAGCACTGTGCAAGCTAAACAAAGTTACTTAAGCCTCCAGCTATTCCTGTTAATAAAATAGTATCACAATTTGATTGAATTTAGCATGTTTAGAGTAGAAGAGGCAGAAAGGCCTCAGTCGGCTGGCTGCTGAGGGCAAAAGTCAGTCTGTCAGCTGCTTTCCGAAGATGAAGAAAGAACTACACACTTTTCACAAAGCACAAAAACATGCTCTGTTTGGTATCGTGCCAGTTACGTGTCTAAATCGTGTGTGTGTTTTGTTTTTTATTTGTTCGATCATCATGTGTAATAGCATGCGGTTCGTTCACTAGTCGAATTCGCTCCCGTTTCACCACATTCCTGTACTGCGCACTCAAGAAATGCTGTCAAAAAAAGCAGCACTTACACACACCCGGCAGGGATCTACAAACGTGCGAAAGTGGAAAAAACGGCGTGGACGATTGTCTCGCGTGACTAGCAAACCATGCACTGGATAGCGAGGGTGTGGGTCGACGCGTGGAAGCAGATGATTACACGTCCGTGAACACGTGGACGGCGGAGGTCAATTAGGAACATCTGTTTTTCGAAACCGATCGTAATCAATGTGCAATTCTGTCGGTCCCACACATCACACGGGGAGATAATCTAATCAGAAAGCAAGTGGCCTGCCCACACACTTAATCTCATGAACTCAGAGTGGCAGTTCTGCCAACATAAAGCTTTGTATCGCTAACGTATAACACTGGCACGTAGGAAAAGCATCATATTAAAAGCTTTTTATTTATTTAAGGAATGAAACCAAATTGCTGTTTTGCAATAATAGATAGATAGATAGATAGATAGATAGATAGATAGATAGATAGATAGATAGATAGATAGATAGATAGATAGATAGATAGATAGATAGATAGATAGATAGATAGATAGACCAGCTTCTTTCATTTTCTGCTAAATGTACTGACTATTTCCAAGTAGTCACACTGGAGGCTCCTTCTATAAATGCTACGTTAAGGTGTCTGTATAAAAAACTTTATAGCAAGTCACTGAATACTATGGAAACAAGTTAATTTTTTATAAACTTGACCTACAGCCAGAACTACATCTAGAGCTGCAGCGACAAAGAAATGGATAGAGAACGCAATAGCAGCGTGGTGTAATTGTTAATACTGCAACACATGTTCAGATATGTTTCCTTTAAAGTTTTGGATTATCCACAGGTGGGACATCTTGTCATATCTCCTCTAATTCACATTCCCCCCTCATGTGGCCAGTGTTATAGACCACTGGTGCTTATTTCTTCACACACACACATGGCGGTTCAGCCAAGCTCTCCACTCCTGTATTGTCTATTCAGGAAATTTAATGGAAACCTGTGGGCTTAGAAACAGAGGTTTGTGTAAAACCACCACAAAAAGTCACATTTAAAAAATAAATAAAAGCCTGAAATCCAAACTGGCCTTCACAGGTTTGAATGCCTGGAGCTGAACGAGATGAGTGGAAACATGTGAGCAACCCAGCTGAGTAGATTTAGCTCCATTTCAACCACAATCCACTTCTGAAGGCTGTGCTCCGAGCCATCTTTTATGAAGGTCTTTTGCTACATAGGGGGAATCCAAGGGCCGATGCCAAACGCAGTGTAAAAGCTATAGGAGGTAAAGGGTAATGAGTGAAGCGGGATCGCGTCCACTCGTGCTGCTGCAACATTACGATCTCCCTGAGATCCGGATACAAATGAAGTCTTGAGAAAAGGCACGATCTTTATCCTTAAACTTTCGGAACTATTTTGTTTGCTCATTTTGGAAGTGCACTGGTCGAACTGCTTTAAAAATCAAAGTGGGAACTTGTTAGAAATTTCATGATGTAGCCGGATATATTCGGATTAGTTTGTATTTTTATAATAAGTGTAATTTCCCAAATTTCTCCCCCATCATTAGTCCACACTGTCACTGAGATGATATCAGAGCCATAATTTACACTCCATTTGGTACCATTTGGTTCATATTTTTTGTTAAATCAACACTTAGGATACAATTTGGACAATGCTTTTTTTGAAGCACTAAATAGATACAGAGAGTGACATTGCATCGCACCCTTACTGGATCGTGTCCGTTAGTCTGGGCATCCGTGTAGCATTTGGCCACCTGCTGTCTTCAGTGCCAGGGCCGGGACAGCAATGGATGGATTAAATGGATGTCCCTGACTAGACAAAAGTGGAATTCTCGAGGCACTAATTACCCAGGAAATGTCTGCCAACTGGCACTGAAGATTGTGCCCAGTTCTTTTTCTTAGCTCTGGCCAAAACACAATGGGGCACATAAGCATCTGTCGTTAATTTCTAGTTTTTAAGTGAATATATACTCTGTACTTGTTAATGTTAAACAGTTACGAATGTGGAGGTTTCGAAAGACAGAAGCATCAAATTCTTCCCAAGACAATTACGCTCGTTTATTCTCATCAAGCCTCTCTAATGAAAGAGCGAAACAAATCTTTGCGAGTACACTCGGAAATTATGCAGCGTCGAAATCCCTCTCAGACGTAAGTGTTTGCCATGTCGCGAGCCTGAATGACAAATCCGAACCGCAATCTCTCGGAATCGAGCGCAGTCGCTGAGGACAGCTCGAACGAAGGCGAGGATGACTCTGTCACTCGGTCGTCACCTCATCACCTTGTCATTTCATCACTTCATCATCCTTACTGCGAAATGGGTGCCTGCCGGAGGCATCACTCCTGCTAGAGAACGAGGGGAAGGAGAAGGAGGGAAAGCATGGGTCAATCAGTCTTCCGTAGCCTTTGAACAAATCGTGCTAGTTTGCTAAGTGCTCTGTCTGCTGTCTCTCGCACAGATGGAGGTTGAACTCCTAAATCCCTGAACTGAAGGCCTTCCCACATCGAGGGCACGGAGCTTTCCATCAGCAGTTTCGCAGAGCCTTGCACAACTCAAACACACACACATACACACGCAGACACATTTTATGGTCACAATGGCTTCAGGGTATTCAGAAAGGCCTCATGGCAGCTGAGCCAACCGCCGATCTTTGTAACACTCCGTAACCTAGGATGTTTTAATGACGCCGTCCAATACACGTTAACCAAACACTTAGTAAATGCCTTTCAGATGTTTCCCCCTGCCTGCATTCCCTTCAAAAACGTTGGCAGACATGAAGGGATCTGCTCCGATTTAGGTCTGAGAAAGATTTATTGTTTCTGCAGAAAATTACACATAAGCTCGAGTCCTTCGGATTCGGTTTGGAGCAAGAGCCAACGTTGCCATTTTTAAACAGCGAGGCGGTGAACATGACTCGGCATAGCTGTTTATTTGGCCTTAAAAATCAATCATTGGGTTGTTTTTTCGCTTGCACACATTTCCATTCGTTTCATAATGAGAAACTTAATTACGCTTGCTCAGAGGTATTTTGTTTACAGCCTCCTCGTAGCCCGATAGCACAGGTTCTGGTAGATCGTATTTACACAAAATTGAATTGCCCAGATTAATTCGTGGATGATGTTCAACATTTATCTGGACTAGGGGAACAAGGTGTAATTAGGCATGTTGACTACACTGCCAGTTCCTTCATACATTCCATATGTTTAAACTGTTCATTAGGGGAAGATTTCAGAACATGGCTTGGTGATTTTGTTCTGATTCAGCTACAAGAGCATTGAAGAGCCTTCGATGTGCAGTGTTGGAGTTCCGATTCATCCCATATATTCGGTTGGGTTTAGGATTCTGGATCTTTCTCCAAACCATCTCATTTTGTCCACTGGGGCATCATTACGTTGGGACATATTTGGGTTAAGTCCCATTAGTTCTAGCTAGAATCTTGAATAGAATAGCTTGCCAAGACACACTTGATGTCGGGTATGATGTCAAGTGTCCTCATACATATAGCTACAGAGGGAACATATTGAGGAACCTTTCATACCACAGATTGTGTCTGGCTTTTTCTTCAACTCTTGCAGTTTTTATGTATTACGTTTACATTTGCTGCACTTGGCAGACACCTTTATTGAGTGCAACCTACAGTAAGTTACAGTAACATCTCAGTTATGCAGCTGAGAAATTGAGGTTTAAAGGCCCTGCTCAAGGCCCAAACAGTTCCTGTGTTTGCAGAGAAATCTTTCGAACCTTTGTTAATTCTGTTGGTGTTTGATTTGGAACACATTAGCCTACATGCTCATTATATCTTGTTACTTTTCTCAGCTGCAATGGAAAAAAATTGTGTTGCAGCATCAGGTGTCCTCTGTGACAATGCTGGGAAAAAATAAACATCAAGCCCTTTGAGGTCCTTGTGTGCAGTGTTTTTCCTTCATGCACACTTTTTTGTGCCCATTTTCCATTACATTTGTGTAAACAAGAATCCGTGTAAAAGATCGCCGTATGCACTCAGACTTTTCATAGCTCTCGTTCTCAGCTTTTATTTTCTCTTAGGCTGTCTGAAAATATTACAATTTTCAAAGTACTGAAAAATTCATCAGGTTCTTGTCCACCTCAGCATTCGTTCCGACGATGATGGAGGGGAAAATCCTCATACAGGCTGATAACTATCATTCTGTATTTTCTGCTTTTCTGTTAACATGTCCTAGTATCAAAGAATGTTCTCTGGCTTGACTTGGCTTGGCTGTGGACCTTGAAGCTCAAAGAGACACTGGAAGTCTTTGTTCTGGGAGTCAGTGGAAGCTTGTCATGTATGATTCATGAACCTTCGGGCTTGAATTGAGGGCTTTTTCTGGGTCACATGGTTTACATGTCTGCTCATCAGCTTCTCTTTCTCTATTACATCCCCCCCATTGACAGCTATGTATATTCTGTATCGAAGCACACCTCCTGATAGTTCAGCTCCTTTTACCAGCCCCTCAAACCTAAAAACCAGAAGGTCTTGGCCTACTTCCCATGAGCTCCACATCTAGCCACTTCACATGCTCCACTGGTGGAGAATAAATTCCCTGTCAGATCGCTCAGTTGCAGTTGTTACGATCATGACTTTCAAATATGTCCGCATCAAATGCCATTTCTAAGAGCACTATATTTAACGCACCCTTAAGACTACCGTGCGAGACGAGCCCCCATTTGCTTCGTCTCATCTGCTCTCGGACAGCATGTAACGATATTCATTTTCATATCATAATCACTGCCTAAGCTTTTTTACGATCGTCTATAATGGTGTTACGATGCTGTATTAATGAAATACGACAAGCTTTTCCGTACCTAAATTTATATTAGTTTATAACGAAACAAACTAAACAGAAAGTTGTCACATATCAATATTAAATAATGATTACAATTATAAATTCATATTTTGAAATGCTAATTTCTCTAGTCTGCAATTGTACTCCAAAGTGGACTTTCATAAAGATATTGCTATTGTACTGTACTCTTTCACACGGATTTGTGATCAAAATTTTCTTTTCTCAAATCTGACCAAAAATATTACAATTATATTTGCAAAACGGCATGGATGCCAATTTCATGTGAAGTTTTAAAGCATGTACATGGTCATTTACATTTAGTGATGCCCACAAAACCCCATAAAGAAAAAAATCTCTAGACCCACTGTAAAAGCTCACATCCCTGGCAGTATAAAAACAAAATGGACGTATTATTATTAAAATACATTTAAAATCAATATGAAATTTCTAATAGTGTGCAATAATAGGTGTGGAGATATCGAATTGGTCCTCGTAAGAACGTCATTTCCGTTTATTTGCAGCAATTCATTATTCAGTGTTGCTGGGAAGTGCATGAAGATGTCTAGCAGACACTGAGACCACATCTTCATTAGCATTTTCACACTAGTAATGCGGAAACCTTTTTCAAATCCGACTTCGAATGGTGTTTCGTTCCTCATGCAGACTTTCCCTCACCGCCTTTGGTCACGGTGACCCACTTTGTGTGAAGTGGCCGTTGAAGGCACTTTAAGCTTGTCCACCTGGATTTGGTTAAGACCTGTGTGAGTGACCCCCACATGCACCCTATTGTTCTTCCTCTTCTTTTCCTGTCTCATCTTCTTCCCCTTTCTCGCCCTGCTCTCCCCTGGTCCTCTGCACCTTTCTCACTTTTATGTGGCTGCTTGCCAGGTTAAGATTAATTGCATGTAATTATTCTAGCGCTGATGTTACAACAGGGGGTTCTACCTATATATCCGGGGGTATTAAGTTGCCTATAGTTTCCTCCCATTTGAGCTCGAGCTAAAGATGAAGTACACACTCTAGTTCTCCCAAGACACAAGCCCTAGCACCCACAGGTTCTTTCCACTTCAGGCTTAATTAGTCTCACAGCCCACTTGTACCAGTGCATATTCATCACGTGCATTAATTAGTAACATTAATTAGTATTATGTATAGTATGTATGTACTTATTTTATATTTAAAAGCAGCTGGGCTTTAAGAGGCAAATAAAGGAGGATGAACAATGGAAACATTTACAGCAGATGACTTCTCTAATTTAATTGGTCGGAGGATAATACAATTTTAATTAACAGTAATTCATGGACATTATCATAATAGCTTACATATGATGCAAATATGTAAACGTTATATAGTGAATGTTTTTTACTAAGAAAAGAAGTCTCCAGCGCCAGTGATTGATTGGTTCAGTCAGTTTTTGAAATCACTTTTTTTTTTGTCACATCCACATGCATAGAGTACGAATATAACCAGAATATAAAAGATTCTAAATAGTTAAAATAAAATATAAACTATAAACTATGACATGTGTAGTGGTACGGTATATCATATGTCGCATCGCAATATGTCATGAACCATTCATTCAAAGTGCAATAGGCAAAACTGAGGTTTTTGGCAGCTTAGGTGTTTGTAGTGATGGAAAGATGGAATCATTTTAGTGACTTGTTTTCATATATATATATATATATATATATATATATAGTCATGTGACAAAATAACAAACTACTCAGAGCAGAGGGCTCATGAGATAAACTACTCAAATCTTTTTGTGTAATGCACTGCATTGCATCCATAGGAGTCATGTGATAAAAGAACGAACGACTCGGACTAGAGGATTTAGATGAACTCCTCATTTATGTTTTTTTCTGTATATAACCTACAGTACGGAGATTTAGCGACGCTTTGCTTATGTGCATCCAGTAGAAAATGAAAGAATTGCTCTGTGAGATTACTCGTTCCTCTGAGTCACATTCAAGTTTTGTTCAAAATGAACGAATCGTTCATGAACGACCCATCGCTAGTAGTTTGGCGAAAAATATTCTACAAAATTATATTGAAATTTGTTCATGTATTCATGTCTCACAAAATTAAATCCATGGCACTTCATTCATTATCGTCATTTCAAAAATTGGCCTAAGAAAGTACTGCTAAAGGGTCCGACAACATCTGAAAGGAATCCATTTGCTACGCTGAGACCTGCATCGACATGAATTCATGTTTGACTTGGAACTCAATGTGACCAAACAAATAGAGTTGGACATTTTTTGCAAAAATGGTCAACGTTTGGACTCCAGCCATGTCACATCTATAGATGATGCAATTCTTGGCCAAATGTACTCAAGATCACTTACACCAGTGGCATTCATAAATCTTTCAATACGAAGACATCGATGTGCTTTATAAAAAAAAACAGAGCAGGGATACAAGAGTTGTGCAGACTGCTCTGAGCTCCATGACGGCATGATGTAGGAAGCTGCACCTGTGTGTGCAGTTACATGATCCCCACAACTTATGTTTAAGGCATTACAGTCCTCAAATGTCTCTGTAGTCTGTGTTGTTTTTGGCACTATGCTGAAGATATAGATATTACCATCTAACTATAACAGTTAGAGGTTAACTGAAGGGAACGGTAGAACAGCGGGAGTTCTAATGATTAACCGCTTATGCATTATTTTCGCATATTTGTCTGACATCTTACTTTAGTTTATTAAAGGAAACTTGGGCATAGTGGATGGAAATGGGTGACGTTAATAATAACACAACCAGAGTTGGTTCAAGTACCCAGATTGTTTTCTCGTCAAAATAACAAAACTTTACCATATAAAGAAGCTGACTGTGTATCACTATCTGTCAAATTCTTGCTGCAAGAGTTTCACCAATTTACATATCATAATATTGGTAGTTATTCTTTTCTTTTTTCATTTCCAATTGTTTAAATGGAGCTTAAAAGCCAGAGTAGTGGTAGACACTATCAAAAAACATTTTGCATATGTCTACTCAAGAAAAATAAATCTGGCAACCAGGAAGGTTCAAACCATTCATTTGCATTATGTGAAAGGGGAAGCCCAGAAAATTGACTTGCATAATGATGTGCATAATTTAGATATGGCCGACTTTGCCATTTAAATATTGATGCACTTGCGTCACAGACTCTAAATAAGCGCACAGAGTCTATGCAATAAATATAAGCGATGTGCATCTCCATAACTGAGCTGGATGCAATTCACATATGGATGCATAGCCAACGATACGATACATTAAAGATACATATGAAGCAACAACCGATGCGATGCAAAGCGATTCACCCCTATTACAATGCAGAGGTTAAGATTCTATGCAATTTAATATTGTACATATAGTCCACTTCAATTTCTTAGGTTCAGACCGCAAAGTGCCTTCTGACTTCTAACACATGGCCCTTTCACAAACAAGCCTTCGTAGCGCAAAAATAAACGATGAAATTAGACTAGAAGTTCTTTCCCTATTCTCTCTGCAGGAAGACGCAGCTCTACCTCTGCCATGTAAATCTGAATTCTACGTGACTCTTAGGACACGCCTCCGTCTCTGTAGCATTGCAATACGTCATATTCACGTAGCAGCAGCGGTGCCGAGAGAACGCGCTCTAGAAATTGATCTACATAGAAAATATTGGTCACAAATGATTGGTCACTTTCCAAATACTTAAATTGTAGCGCATCTACTAATAATTATATATAAATAAATGGGGTCAACTTGTATATCCGACGCACACTTTAAAAAAAAAAAACGATGTTATCGTCGACTTTAAATCTGACCATTTCTAACGTGTCCGTGTGTGCGTGTTTATATAGCTGTTGTATCGTAAATTTAAACCCGCCATTATCAAAGTTATTCATTCCTAAGTTCCTGTAGTTATGGATCTATAGCTTTCTCAAATTACATGAGTTTGAACCTAACCTCCATAACTGTGTCAACTTCGGCCTAATGTGTTGTCTGTAGAAAGTTCAGGAATTTAAAGAAACGCTCTACGGTTCTAATAAACAGGCAAAATAGTGTAGCACTCACATAAGTAACGATCGTAAAAATAAATCTGTACCTAGGGGGCCCGTGAAATTTATTTTGCAGTTAAAGGAGTCTCTGGCAACCAAACAGCCCGAGAGCCCCCTGCCAATGAGCGCTGGGGTTTTAGCTGAATCACATGCTTACACACCGCCAAGCTCTGTTTAAGTCCTCCAGAAGCCACATCTGAATAAACACGACAAGGAAGGACTCATTATAATGCCGCATTCACTGCTCCGAATTCCGAGCTTGTCCTGTTTTTCCAAGACGCTTCTACTTAGTCGTTTGTAATTGAACCCAGTCTCTGATTTCACATTTGCTCCAGGAGGCTATCAGGCGTCTCCTTTTGTTCATATTGATTTTCAGGGCTTGATTTAAGAACAAGGGGAGCCCTGGAGCAGGGCAACCAGAAACAGAGAGAGAGAAAGAGAGATGGAAACATAAAAGAGGAGTGAAAGAGGATGAGGTGTCTCAGGCAAGAATGGTTTAAGTGCTAGTACAAGTGATCCTTTTCTCTTTTCTTTTTTTTTTATGCATGTGGCCCTCAGGGCCATCACCAGCCCACCGGTTTCGGGACCCCGAGAGTGACACTAATAAAGATATACAACAGCAGCTGTAAAAGAAAAAAAAATTGAGACGAGAGTGATTCTGTGCCCTCGCTCACCCTCCTGGTGATATGATATCATTTTCCTGGCATGCTGATACGCTTTTGCTATTTCCATTGCAGCTCTGGAAGATAAATCAGCTTGATGTGTTAATCCTTTTTTACTTGGAGAGGGGAAATCATTTGTTTTAAACAATTGCAATTTTATCTGCTAATGCTCTTGCTGTAAAGATTTGGGATTTAAAAACAATCCAGGGGAAATTAGAAAAGCGAGGAAAACCCTGGACTCTTAATGGTTTAAAGGTTGTAGCACTATTAAAGGAAAAGCGGTGAGTTTATTCAAGAGGTTTTAGTCATAGTAAAGATTATTTCCCTCTCCCCAGCTTTGATTCCTGCAGTCATATTTGGGCATATTTTTGTGCTTGAGAAGCGAGAAGTGGAGATCTACATTTAAGTAATGCGATTTCCATTTGCAAACTGGTCAATATGAAGGAACAGAGATAACAGCTGTGGTGCTATCTCTGATTACTGTGTTGTGTTGAACACTAGACCCCCCCCTCTGGGCTAATTCCATCATTGGGCTTTGCCACTATCTTGAGATTCATCTACTATCCTGCTTGGTAACAAATAGAAGCTTTTCCTTTTATTCCCTTCTGTCCCCCCCTCGTATTCTCCTACAAATCCTGACTAGAGCCGGTCTGAAAGTGGACCCGTAGTGCAATATCCTTTCTTGTGCCTTGGGTTGCATAACCGATCTTCAACGGAAAGCGTTATTATTTTTCGAAGAACAGAACAATCCTAACCAAAGCGAACAATAACATCAGCCAATACAAATAGTCTGAGTTCATTTCGGTCCTCTTTATCGGAAAATGTGGAGTCGCCGGGCTCTGATTTGACACGCCATCACGTTTAAAGCACGAGGATATGCTTTGCTTTTATTTCCTGCCACTGCTCGTGCGCAATCAATCAAGACGCAGGATTTTTATAACACGTTATAAGTTCCTAATTAGGTTTGTCATTTACCCGGCAGGCACAGCAGACTAACGAGGCAGTTTAGCGGGTTGGTTAAATCCATCAGATGCACAGATAGAACTGTGGCTAAATTCCTGCAAAATCAAACAAAACAAAACAAAATTTTATTTTGATTTCATCATGGAGAGCAAGTTAAAACGAAGTTTAGAAGGTGGAATTCTGCGTGGAACTGGGCAAATCTGCCACGGAGACGTTTGACATGACATACGCCCCACATACGGGACGCTTCAACTTCAAGAGCGGAACGACTTCACTGGAAGATGACGAGAGATCAGCAAAAGAACTCCCCCCCCCCGAGAATGTCTAAACGATTCTGCAATTCGTGCAAGATGATCGTCAGCGAACGATCGACATCTCACTTTCGCACCCACCCTACTCATCAGATTTGGTCCCTGCAGACTTCGCCCTCTACCAGAAAATAAGATCCAGTTTAAAGATCACAAAGGTCACCGATTTGACACCGCTGCGGAGATCCAGCACGAATTGCTTCGTAAAGAAGACTTTCAGGACACATTCCAGAAGTGGCAGAAATGCTGGGGGCGCTCTATTGTTGTGCAAGGAGACTATTTTGAAGGTGATAGTGTGTAAACGTAGATAAATGAAGTTTCTTGTATACCATCTCATACATTTTTGGCATTTGGCCCTTATCCATGGCGACTTACCTTTTGTCAATGTGTCATTTTGTCAGTGAGCAGTTGAGGGTTAAGGTCTTGCTCAAGGCACCAGCAGTAGAACCTTGGTGGTGAAGACTTCCCACTTCCCAAACACCACAGCTTTAGTAACCCAACAATATTTTTTTACCAAAATGCAGGGACTTTCTGGCCTTAGCGATGACGTTGAGTAAATGAAACAAGTATTTCAATATGAAGATATTTTGAAAGTTTCAGGGCATTTTTTAAGATGATGTTCAGAAAATCTTCTTGTTTTGGCTGCTCCCAGCAGAAGATTGGTAGCTTAGTGGTTAAAGCATTGGACTTTGGATCAGAAGGCCATGAGTTCAAATCCCAGCCTCATCAAGCTCCCATTTCTGGGCCCCTGAGGAAGGCTCTTACTTCTCAGATGTATGAATAAGACAAATATAAGTGAATCTTTCAAAAGCTGTAAATCATTCGTCTCCATGCAACTTTCAAACTCTTTAAAAACCAACCACCTGCATGTCCTTCCTCACAACATCCAGCTCCATTTTCAGCAATTTTCTACCAATATCTCGCATGTCTCTCCTCATGACCACATGACCAACCCGTCTCAACCGTGCCGCTCTCTTCTTGTCTCCAAAACGTCCTACCTGCTTGGTCCCTCTAATAAACTCGATTCTAATCCTGTCTATCCTCGTCCCTCCTGAAGAAAAGCTCAGCTCAAAATACAGTTCAAAATGTTATAAAATTGCTCTACATAAGTACACAGATTAGCAAGACTACTCAAATAGCATTAGGAATTTGACAAATGGAAAGAAATAAAACATTAAATATACAGCCAGTGAAGTCCCCCCCCACCCCAAAAAAAAGGACGCATGTCTTGTCTCCTGTCTCTGCTTTTGAGTTCTATAAGTACGCATTCCTACAGAGAGAGCTCAGCAGGAGTGCATATAATCAGCACACACACACACACACATGGAACGAGTTAGAGTGAGACGCCTGGAGACGCAAAGACGTACATGAAAGAACAGACTAAAAGAAATCAGGCCAGAAAATGTCACCAATACTTTTCTGAGCACTTCCTATGCCATGGCTGAGTGCAGATTTGACGCTGTCTGGTTACAGTATGTATTTATGTTTCAACCTTTATTTTTTTGGACCAGAGGAAGTGTTCAGACATGTTATTCAGCTATTCAAACCCAAGACTTTTCCTTGTTCCAGACTTTTTGTTTTTGGTTGATACTTTTTCCGACCAGTAGTCATGTCTTTTTTACAAAGGCCATGCGTGGAGTGATGTTGCAGACGGAGGCAATTGTTAAAAAAAAAAAAGAAAACGGTACTAAAATACAACCAGGGAAGGACATCCAGCTAGTAGCAGAAATGAGGACCTGGGCATTGTGAACCACTTTAACTTTCACCACAAAGACTGTGTAATCTTGAAGCAAATAATGCTAAGAATTGTAACCTTCTGGAGGCTTAAAGTAAGTTTTAGTGTCGAATTGGGTTCGACTCGGATTCGCGAGAATTGTTTTCGACTCTGAATATGAGTAACTTTCCCAGTATCAATATGGACAGAAAGTTGGAACGTCAACCATCCATTAGGTCAAATGTGTTTTAGCAGACTGTACCTCCAGTATCTGGTGTATGCCTGAAGAGAAACTAAAAATTATGTCGAATTAATATGAATGAGATTAAAAGTTTGTGCATCCCGCTGTCAGGGTGAAGTATACTACATTAGCTCTTAGGATTTTTTTCCTTTGTTTTTTTTAGTACAGTGTCGTGGTTTAAAATATTTTTTTGCATATTTGCCATAGATTTAAATGATTACATCATTAAGCTAATAGTTATTACACAAAGATCACCCAAAACATTTTTTTACACAAAATGTTTTTAAATGATGATTTTATGTCTCAAAAGCTGTCAGTTAACGCAAACACTTGATTTGCAGTTGTTCGATGTCAGAATCAGTATTTAGGTTTAGGGGGCAATAACTTTTTCACACGGGGCTAGGTGTGAGCATTTTTTCCTTTTTCCTAAAATATATATATATATTTTTTTTATTATGTGGGTCTTTGCATAAAACAAAAAAAAATTATAAATAAATAAATAAATAAATAAATAAAAATTCAGACTTTTTCACAGCATTGTATTTTTATTTCCTTCCACCAAAAAAAAAAAAAAACACCTCTTTTTGTAACTTTTTAAAATGTCTATTTTCCACTTCTACTGCGAACGTTTTTACTTTTGGTTTTCAGTCTTTCAAACTTTTGCAATCAACTGCGTCGTATTAAAAAATTCACTGCTGCTATTCAAAGTTCAAAGCACCGAAGTGCTGTAGTGCATATAGACACGCGATTCTGAAGAGGCACTAATCCAGCCGGCATGATTTGGATAGTTGTGGTCTGCTAACGGGTTCAGGGTTGAAACTCAGCTCTTATACATTCACACTAGAGCACGCAATGTTTGACCTCGGATCTGGACTGTCCATGATCTAAAGTATCATATCTCTCTGCTTCTGCCTCTCGCTGTCCATGCTTCGTGTCATCAGTTCCTCCTTCCTCCGCTTTGTAGCCAAGCCGGTGTCATCGTTTTCATCCCTTTTCCATTTCAGAAGGCCAGCGAGATCTTGAAAAAGGAAGGGAAATGGAAAGCTCGCTGTCTGCCTCACTCCCACAGTTGTACATCAAGTATTTTCTCATCTTCGTCTTTCCATTTCTTAGTCACGTCCTCTTCTTTTTGTACGCTCCGTAATCAGGGCTGTGATTACAGTCTGGCACTTTAGCTCGACAGCTGCTTTCATCATATCAACAATCCACAGCTTGAATATTTACAGATCGGCATTGCACGCTACCATCGTCATGCATTGTTTCCGTGTTCTCGGGCCACAGACGCGCGGAAACGTCCGCGGGTCCCGGCATCGAATTTCTCCCTCGAGAAAACACTCCTGCCTGAACCCCGGTCTGTTTTCTGACCGCACTCTTATCGTTGCTAATAAGCCGGGAATATTTTGCTGACGATGTGACGGAGTTCTGTGGCTTCTAGGGACCGGAAGTGCGCTGGCTGGCATTTACACATTTTTAACAGATCCACAGCCTGAATAGATTTCCTTCAGGCTACACTGATGTTGGGAGATTTAAAAACATTCCTACATTTCATTCTTGCGTTTGTTCTCCTTGCAGCGCAATTAGCGGAAAATAATACCGGCATTGTGACAGTGTGAACTATATAAGGGCTAATCGGTTTGGGTTTGAGAGGCATGTGTCAGTTACGCGATATTATCTCTAGCACGGGGGATTAAGCTCAATGACACTGTCTGACTGTCACCAGCTGAAATTCATGTTTTTGGAGGCGGGTATGATATTCTGACACATAATTTTTTCTTTAATATATGTCCGGGTCACTCTGTAACAGAAAATGAAATGATCCAGAGTGACTACCAGTGTTATTGTGGAGATTTTATAATGATTTAAAATTTGACACACAAAAAGAAATCTGAGCTTTATTCAAAATAGAAAAAAGAAATACTTAAAAACAGGAAAATGTGCTTAAGGAAATAAATTATAATGATATAATGAATACATTATAAATAATAAATATAATATAGCGCTCTCAATGCAGCACGCAGTCTCATTTGTGAAAACAAACAGAATGTGCCATCAGTGATTCACCCCTAGAGGCCGCTCTCGTAATGACAGCAGACCGGAAAAACTATCTCAATTGATTTTTGTCAATAGTTCCAGAGTCTATTGCTGCCTCGACTATTCTATTAAGGGAAATTTTTGTTAAAAAGTCAAACTTTATTATCAAAGACAGATATGATATGAGTAAAAAATCTGTCTCAGGTCATAGTTTGGGGACCCCTGGTTTTGTTTGATATTTAGCTCAATCTGCATATTTTATCCCATACTCATGCAGCCCTACAGAATTCAATCGGAATAAGACATTCTCCACTTTTTTTCATTTATTAGTTGTTAAAAAGACACAGGCTTCTTTTGAATAATATTTATAGCATGCCATATTGAACACCACAGTCCTCTGTGTCCTCTCTTTCCCCTGAATTCAACTCTGCTATTAGTTGAACACCTTCTCCTGTTTTTTGCCATACAAGAGCAATCTGTCAGAATTCTTTCCATTAGAGTGGCTGCTGCCAGACGTTGTTTGAAGCTGTCAATCAATGAGTTTGGAGCGTCAGTGGACCAGGAAATGTGGAAAGCGACTGAAGCCAGTCATTTATTATCAAAAGTGAGAGAAATAACAAAAGCTGGAGGAAATCGCCGCTTGAAAAGATAAACATGTGGATTCATTTCAGAGGGCTGTAATTCGGGGTCTTATTGCGGCTTATGTTAATATTGTTGTGAGGAAAATTTCCCATATTCAGAATCGGGTTATGCTCCTGCCTGAGGCCATAGAAGTGCTGTTTTTCTTAAAATTTTGTTGCTGGTTGTTTTTTTTTGTTTTTTTTTATATATTTAAAATAATTATACAGGTAATTATTACACCATAAAAGCTGCCATAGGCTTGATTCATTAGTCAATGTTAGGGATGGTAAGTTGGCATTTGTATCGCAATGCATCATTTTTATCATATTTGAATCGGAAACTAAAGATTTCTTTATATATAATTATTAACAGATGCTAAATCGCTAAACTGTTTCTCTTGCACGTTCTCTCAGTACCGCTGCTGCTCCGTGAATATGACTTATCACAACACTACGGAGACTGAGGCGTGTTCTGAGAGTTACATAGTATTCAGATTAACATGGCAGAGGTAGAGCTGTAACTTCCTGCAGACAGAACAGAAAAAAGAGCGTCTGGTTTAATTTAATCTTTTATTTTTTTTGCATTACAAAGGCTTGTTTGTGAAAAGGCCATGCATTAGAAGTCAGAAGGCAGTTAAGTAAATTGATGTTTTGCTGTCTGTCTGAACCAAAGAAATCAAAGCCGACTATCTGTAGCATATTAGCGTCATATTTTATTGTATCATATTGTGTTGAATCAAATCGAAATCGGATCGCACCGAATCGCAATGGGGTAAATCGTATCGCTACGGTAACTGCTTCTTATGTATCTTTAATATATCGTATCAGTAGCTATGCATTGAGATATGAATGGCATCAGCCTCAGTTTTGGAGATGCACATCGGCGTGATCAAGGTCGAAGCATCTGTGAAGCAACAGCTAATCATCATTACCGCCGCGAGTCTTTTTCACAGCCACTTTAGAGTTCTTAGGATCTTGGCTGGAAAGCTCCAGGCTATGATTTGCAGCACACTGTAGCCGCTTACTTCATCATTCTGCATACATCTACGTGAGCGATGCATCATCATCATCACCTCATTATGAAAACCTTTTCCGACGTCATCCCCTGCAGCGTATGTTTAACGCGGGCTTTCCTCCTCCTGGATGCCTGGCAGCTCATCGCATCGTGGGTTATATGACTTTTAGTGTCTCTCGCCTGTGTGTGTTTGCCCTTGTGTTCGTTTCTCTCTATGAACGTTGGCACATAATTCAGTCTGCGTCCGCATCTGTGTGTGCATGTGCACGTTGCTACCCGAGCATCCGTTGCTTTCTGCCTGCTCATGCACGGCCAGCTCAGGTGCATGTAATTACGCTGCTAATAAGAACTGGAAGCGCTTCACCTGTCTCTTCTCGTTCCTTTTGTTCTCTCTCTCTTTCTCTCTCTCTCTTTCTGTCTCTCAGCTGACAGGAAGGACACGCTTCATCACTTCACGTCATGCTGCTGTGCACTAGCTTTTTGTTTATGCTCAAAGCTTTGATGTTTTGTGAGCTTTTCAGATCTGTCATTTGTAGCACGTTACCATACACAAGCACCTAATATTAATTCAGTGGTATAAATGCAATGTACTGCTAGTGGAATGGAAAAGTATAGAGTTGGACGATTAATTAGCCTACATACCTGATACACAGCCTCATATTTATATTGGTAAAAAAGAACAAAGGCTGAGTGATTTTTTAAATTATAACTTTGAAAATGTTCTTCTCTCATGGACACCAAACAATTGCAAACACAACACAGGGTTATTATAGATATGATATACATAAAAATGTTCTTCTCTGGTAAATTTCCAGAAAATTTCTATGTGAACTTTAGCTGGGGAATTTTGGAAATATACCAAGTTGGAAACTTTATTGGGTTAATTGGGTTCAATAAATGGGAATTTATAGGAATTAAATAGAAATATAGGGAAATTTAAATAAACTATATCATGTACAAACATAAATATAAAACATTTTTGGGGTTTAAGCTGACAAATTCGAGCTGATGTAGATTTAAAAAAAAAATGAAATTTTTGACTTAAACCAACATTCATTTATTAATTATTAATGATTATAATAAATAATTATTTGTTGATATCTGATGTCTTATTTATTCTGCAGGAGAGGCGATATTACAGTGTATCGAAGGTACTAGATGCGATTTGTAACATCATAGAAAGGCTTAGTCCAAAGGAACACTGGGTCCATGTTGGTCAAAGCAATTTATTAGTATTTAGATTATTTCGCATTATAACGATGTCCTTTGCATTGAATTCGACTTGCTAATCGATCATAATTCATCCACACTAATTATGTCCTTCATATACTTTACTTAGCAGGCGTATGTCTAAAAAAACATCATCCCACTCATACTTCAGATATTTTACTGAAGAAGTTTTACTGTAGCATATTCTGAAAATGAACTTTATTGTGTATATATACATGAGTATAGAAATCACTTCTTGTATTACATATCAGCTTTTCATGATTCTGGATTCACAATCCCATTACTTCAAACAGCATCAAACTGGCACAGGTTACACACACTCCAGCAGAAACCTAGTGTGTGTGTGTGTGTGTGTGTGTGTGTGTGTGTGTGTGTGTGTGTGTGTGTGTGTGTGTGTGTGCATCCCACTGGCACCATCACCATCTAATTATGAGCACAAGTGCCCAGCACTGACGGATCACCTAAAGTCCAGCCAGCAGAAAATCAGCGCACCTGCACGTCATTTCAGCTCCTGGCACCGGCGCCAGTGGAATAACAGGCAACAGTACGAGAACGAGTAGAGGACGCAGTTATCGCCAAAGCTACACAGCCAGGTGTGCTAACGCCAGGAGCCGGCACGGGTTTACAGCACGTGCTCTTGGCTAGCGTAGTCAAAACGAAATTGAGCTTTCGCTAATTACTCCAGGACGTTTGAATTGATTAAGACATGTTTTATTATATTGTAGATGTTTCAGCACTGTGAGAATCAGCAACTCCATATTAATCGTTGTATTGTAGAATAGCAATCTGAAAAAAAAATGTTTCATGTTCCAATGTTGAGTGATCAATGCTGTTTGGATAGAAGGTGCTGATTGCTGATTACAGCAGGAACAGCAAGATCTTTTTTTTTCCTATCTGAAAAGTGTCCTATCTGGGAATACTTAAAATTTCTAGGTAAATCTTGTTACAAAGGGCTCCATGTATTCTAAAAACCCTCAAGTAAAAGTACTGTTGTTTGGAGTTTTACTTAAGTACAAAGAAAGTTATAGGTCTGAAAATGTACTCATGTAAAAGTAAAAAGTTGCTCATTTGAAATGTACTCTACTTTTTTACAAATTAAAGTGCAACAACAACAACAACAAAAAAAACACACACACTGCAGTCCATGACTTGAGTCTAATGTGAGTTGTGCAGATTTGGAATTTAGGAAGTGAAGGCACAACTTTCGATTTGACGACATTTCGCTTTCAGCTGCGTCTGTCTTGTCTTTCTTGTGAGTTTAGCTCCGCCCATCAACAAATCAGTGCAGTAGTTTCAGGGGCGTGTTTTTTTTTTTCTTCTTGCATTATTTGTATTTATTATTATTTTTACTCAGTCGCAGATATGATTTCAAATGTTGTACAATTCTTCAAACAAAACATACTTAAGTAAAAGTTACAGATTTCGAAAACTACTTTAAAAAGTAGACGTACACAAAAAAAATACTCAATTATAGTAACGTGAGTAAAAGTAATTTGTTACTTTCCGCCTCTGACACACCACAGTAGCTCAGGACCCATAACCTCTTACAGGACACCTAGACAATGGAACTGCAATGAATGGACGTTTGGTGTTGAGGACGAGGATGAGTCTGGTTCCTCTCAAGATATGTTTCTCATGTCATCTCAGGGAGTTTATCCATGCATTTCACCACTGGCTCGCTCATTAGGAACAAACTATAATAAGGAACAAACTTATAGGTAATAAACCTATAACTTCATTGATACAACCTCATAACTGCTTTATCCGTGTGACGCTTCTTTGAGACAAGGATGTGTCCACAATCAGCATCCTGGTACTTAATCCCTGCCTTGTTGCCTTGTAATTGAAGTAAAAAATTGAAGGATTGATTTTCTTCCTGCTATACTTTTATTTTTAACATGTTCACCAGATCTTAGATTACTTTCACCATTCCTACTAGACTTAAAAAAAAAAACTCTCGATAACTAATCCAGACCATTCATCAGAAGGTCTTTAATGCAAAGTAGCACTACATCAGGTACCATTGTGTCCCCCGGTCTGATGAGATAAACCGAGAGGCATTTCGAGCTCAGGCGGTTTCCTCCCCACTTTATCGCACTTGTCCTCCTGCCAGCGCTGAAGCAGCTGATCTCCCAGGCTGTGCTCTCCAGCAATGGCTCTTCACTCATGGCTGAGTGGCATGTGCAGATCACAGATTCAAAATCATGCTTTCTTTAATCCTCTCCACATGAGGCTCCCACTCAGTGCAGCGTCAAGACTCGGGGTTTTTTTTTTTCGGGACGTTTTATTTCGAGGGTGCTTTAATCGTTTGGCGTACGGCTTTTAACCGAAGCAGAGGAGCGCTTTTAGTGCCTCGGTAGAATAATAAATCATATCAAAGACACAAGCATTACAATTTTCCAACATGGTTCGTGCATGGAACCTGGCAGAGAAACCCCTGTGAATACGTTGTAAATGATAATAGTTAACATAAATCGAAATTGCAAGTCGGTGTCTGTATCAGTGGTTAACCCTCAATTGCTCAGATGTGTCACTGAGATGACTGTAAGTCGTTTTGGATAAGAGCCATAATGCTGTAAATGCAACTAAAGAAATGGAAAGTCCTTCCTGCATCACATATCGCCTGGCAGTTCACACGGCGCCCTTTAAATGTTCACTGACTACAAAGCTGTGGTTACTCAAGGGTATAATCTGCTAATTAAGATAGCTATTTAAACCTATACCCTAGTTAGATGTAGGTTTAATTAAATATTTTCCTCTAATTAATTTACAAATGTACCCCTTGTATGAGCTGACAGTTAACATAGATTTGACAAGTGTGCATTCATGAGCATTTCCTTACGAGCTTAGAAGAATTGTGCATTCGTTCGTGAATTTCCCAGGCAGATCGCTTGCACCTTGGTAAATGTTATTTAGAACTTTCATAGATACTTTCTCAACGTATTTACCGTTTTTTGCAGAGTGAATATTCAGAGAAGTAGAAGGACATGTCATATTTATCTCATTTATTTAGCTCAAGGGCCTTGCTCAAGGGCCCAGCCGAGGCAGCTCGGCAGGTGCTCGGATTTGAAGACACGTCCACCTCTTTTTGTCTTTCAATCAGTAGTTTCATGCCTTATCTACTGCCCCATTTCAGTCCAGTTTAAGACAAGAGAAATTCAAGAACATGATAGAAATCTTGCACTGTCTCTCTCTCTCTCTCTCTCTCTCTCTCTCTCTCTCTCTTCCTCTCTCAGCGAATGAGAAATCAGAAATGTTATTAACCTGGGTCATCCCAGAAGCACACGTGTGCATGTAAAACATGTAACAAACAGCTCAGCCTGAAATCTCCCTCCGGCAACAGCCAGAAATCCATCTCACCTGCTTGGCCCTCATCAGTACAACCTCTGCTCATCAGAGAATGAACTAAAAAGAAATGAGTTGCGGGGAAAAAAAAAAAAACAAGAAAAAGTTCTGGGGTTGTAATCTGTATGAGAATGTGCTGAAGAGCAGCGTTATGTCACTGACTTGGACATGGATATATGTTTATGTATATGTATATACATATATATATATATATATATATATATATATATATATATATATATATATAGAGAGAGAGAGAGAGAGAGAGAGAGAGAGAGAGAGAGAGAGAGAGAGAGAGTAATCACCAGTTTATTACGGTGCTCACGTTACAAAACCGCCCGGGATAAATGAAAAAACGATGCCACCCAAAAATGCTATTTTATGTATACAGTGCTGTACTGTATTAACATTTTACTTAATTTAATAATTAATAATTATATTTTATTCAAACATTTTATTATTTCAACCTTCAACATAACATATTCATGATCTCCTTTCTTCACCCAGATATAAAAAAACAACAAAAAACTACACCGGAAAAAAACATTTTAATCACTAAACATTTGTTTTACTGATGCAGCAAGTCACGAATCAGCACCAAAATCCGCCATGATGCACACATCCGGCAATTAAAACCGTCCGTGTGGAAACAAAGCAAAAATTTTATTTGGTGTCCTGATGATTTAAAACACCATAATTACTTTAAAACATTTACAAGAATATTTTGTCCTCATGCTCTATGTTGAGTTTGGTTTCAAAATAATAAACTTGCATAAAGCATCATTACTAGTCCTTTGTTGATTAGAGTATTTACAATTAGAAAAAGTATTAATTTCAGGTACATTTAGAACTGATCATAGTGTGCGAGTAAGTTGAGAGTAATCACGAGTTAACCAGTGACAATCGTGTGATTAATCACGATTAAATATTTTAATCGATTGACAGTTCTAATATATAAACACACACACACACACACACACATTTATATATATATATATATATATTTACAACTATAGTTTTAAATAAGACTAAGGTTTTACAGTCCAACATCATTCCTGCTATTGACTGAATATATTTTATATATAGAGACGTCCTAAAAATGTCCCCATGGGTTCACTAACATAATATAATATAATTTCCTTAGCCAAATCTCCAGTGTGCTTCAGCAGTGCCATGTTGCTCCTTCTCTAAAAGCAGCAGCTCGTAATTGAACTCAGAATATGACAAACTAATTAAGCGCACTAATGCGCACATACTCACGAAATCCTATTTTAGCTACGAGTTGCTGTGTTCTTTCATCACCAATGAAGATGTTCTTTCAGTCTTCTAGTTTATATTACTTACAGTTTACAAAACAAGCGTCTACTCCTGAGTGGTCGTGGGTTTACTAGCAAGACGGATTCCGTGTTCTTTTCATTTTTGTCAAATATCATTCAAACGTCAGTGTGATACCAGACCTTACAGCTGAAACTTCTCAACCTGTCCCAGCTGAGGACCTTCTGTGGTTTGTTATTCTCGAAGAATGTTGTGCTGCTCGTTTCGTAAACAGAACATTTCGATTTTTTGGTGCTCTGCAAGCTACAGGTAACAGCCTGAGGTCTTGTCTTTCACACAATAACGCTTCTTGTTTGTTTGTTTTTTAATCGTCCATGTTCCTCTCAGGATATTTTCTTTCCTCCTACTCCTGGACATATGGACTTGGAGGTCAAAAGGGCAGCGTGGAAGCTCCCTTTGTTTCCCTTTCACTACCTGAGGCACAGATGTTCCATGGTCACTGATTTTCATCTGGAAGGTGTGACTGACCTCCCTGACCTCGGCATCCTGTGCACTCTCCTTGCTCTCTGTGCCTGGTGAAGGAAAGCAAAGTGGCATGAGGGGGGCAACAAGTGCTTCTGAGTTGTGTGTGTGTGTGTGTTGGTGTGTATGTGCAATGGCCTTGTGCATTTTTACTTCTATTTTTTTTTACTCAGAGTGCAGAGATGTTGGCTCTTTCTCAATAACTTTGTCTACACCGATACAAACATTGAGGATAACTGGTTACTGATACTACGCATTGGTACTTTATTATTCTCTCTTACTGATTTGGCGGATATTTGAAAGGACGATGCAAAATTTAAGTGGCATAATCTGACATAATTTATGATTATTGCTGGCAGTGAAAGCGAAATAAAGCAGAATAATTTATCGACCCCACAGGGAAATTATTGGCTTGTAGTTGCTCCCTAAAATGAAAGTAAAGATGTAAATAAAATATAAGAAATTTCAAATAAAATATGCTCATTAAATGATATATTATATAAGTATAGAGAATGCAATTATTGAATTTCCAATCTTATTAAAAATATATTTCAATTAAACATTGACTGAACTAAACACAATATCATTCAAAATGAAAGCAACACGCGGAGGTGAAAGTACAGTGGTGAAGTGAACGTGAGCCAGAAAGAAAGAGTACATCATTTCAAGAAGCACTAAGACCAGTGTTCTTTCCCTTTAACTCACCAGGATTTACAGAGCAAAGGCATTCAAGTTATGGTGTCAATTTATGGCTCTCTCTGCTCTCCTGTTGGAAGGGGTAGCTCAGTGGTTAGGAGGTTGGACTTCTAATGAAAAGGGTGTGAGCTCAAATCTCGGCTCCACTAAGCTGCCACTGCTGGGGTGAGGGGGGGTTTGGTTGGTATAATGTGAAGCCTACACTGAAACTCTGCTGGAAATCAGTGTGTGTCTGAGCACTGGAACAAAAAAAATAGTATTAAATCAACGGATAAATAAATGAAAATCAGGACCCGGGATTCCAACCGAGATATTTTTTTGGGCAATCCATTGGGCTTCAAAGCTGTCCCAGCGCTGTCTCTCATTCTCATTCGGGGTCAGGGATTGAGGAAAGTAAAAAGAGAAAGAGGCCCTTTATGGACACCAAACCGCCGCCCTGGAGACATTTTCTCCCCCGAAAACTAAACAATGTTCGGCGTCTCGAGTGAAGTCTTAACATTTTCTCCAAAGGGCAGACCATAAACTATTAATGGACAGCTGTCTGTCTGGACGCCCAAGCAAGAGAAGGTTTCTTTGTATTGAACCCTCATGTGGTGCATTACTCCCCAAAGCCATAAAGTCTCGGTGGGGGTCTTCGTTTTCTCTTTCTCTCTCTCTCTCTTCCACTGCCGACACACTGAAGATGGTCGTTAGTCATGAGAGTGTTTGGGAATATTACAAAATGCAGCAGGATGATTATCGGTTGTCTCGGTTTGTGGTCCATTTCCTGCACAGCAGGAGAGTGCGAGAAACCTACATCAGCGTTATACGCGAGAAAAATAAGTAATGGCATTGCGTGAGGCGTGAATAGGCAAGAATTGTTGCCTGCAATGCTTTTCTTAGGGGTTTAGCATGGTCCTATGAGGTTTGACCATGTTTCAGAGCTAGACACGGTAGCTAGTCATAAAAGCCAAAGCATGTTAGTAATATTTGCTAATATTGCAAATGTTTTGTGCTGTGTAGCATGCTAGGGGTGGCCACCTTTATTTGCGTGCCTGCTTAGCTTTTTTCTTAGCGACCTCCGAGGGATGCATTCGTTTCGGCACCACCAGGTCAGTATGCAGAAAAGTTGGATTTTGTTTAGCACTGTACACCACATGCTTTTAGAGGATGGGGACCACCATTTAAACTGTAATATTGGCTGGTTCCTCTTTAGTTTCAGGACAAGTATTTTTTGTCCAGTGAACAAAGAGCTTAGTCTAATGCTGCCTGTCTTGATTGGTGCAATAGTGTGTAGGTTTGTTGCAATTATGGAGGCCACACATCCAAGCCTGAGGCTCTAGGCAGTTGCCTGCTCTGCCTATAGCTAGTGCCGGCCCTGAGTATTTGTATAAATCTTGCAGTATTTGAATTTTCTAATATGAATTTCTAATATTAAATGAATAGAATTCAATTTACAGTTTCACTCACGAAAAAAAGTTCGAACCGGTTAGCGAAACTTAAAAAAACGTGTTTATTGGCCCGATTGAACCCGCAGCCATCGAATCGCGGTGACATTCATTAACGCATCACGAGTATATATTATCAGCGAGGTATCGGAGTAATCACGGAACAGCTTGAAAAGTGATAATTAGCGATGCAATTAACAAAGCAGCAGTCTTTGTAATTAGTAAGATGATTTAATCGCGGAAGTACGCAGCGAACTTATGACAATATCGAGATGTATTTATGATCAATCAGTGTTATAAAAGTTGTTCATGAAATGTATTGTGGAAAATGGTGTTGAAAGTGTGTGCGATTCGTACTTTCACATGCAATTTACGTGGATATGAATTTGAACTTCTCTTAACCTCTTAAAGTGTATACACAAGATATATTGAAATATCTACTGTTCTTCAATGCAATATTGCGTTTGGTTTGTCTTGTTCGAAATGTTGATTTTTTTTTTGTTTTTTTAATTCTTTTAGATCGACCGCATCATATTTTGCGTCTTCTTGGAAAACGACTATGGGATTTACAACAGGAAGATGTCGGATTACTTCCCTACAGGTATTTCTTTTTTTTTTTTTTTTTTCTGGCCTCATTGTATATTTGCCACTCTACAATTCTCAGGCAGATCTGAACTCGCTATTTTGCATTAATGCAGACGTCAACCTTGCTTTGTAAAGCCGGTTGACATGATCTTTGAGCACAGATGAAGCCATTGAAATATAAATCTTAAAAGCTTGTGCATGCTTCGTTCATGCGCACACGCGTGTCAGGCTTTATTCATGCCTTCAATAACAGCCAACGAGGAAATTCTTGAGGGGGAGGAATAAAAACCGTTGAATCGCTGAACGAATGATCCAGCATGCCAAGTATTTTCAACAGGCTAATATGAACCGAAGATATATGAGCTCTGGCTAATATGGAAATATGATGGAGCAGCAGTTCATTTACTATTTAATAGAGGCTCCAGCAAGACATGACTTGTTTATTATAAATCGGCACTCGAAATCAGGGCACATTCCAAATGGATATTAGTTTTATATGATCAGTTGGCACGTACAAATCTTTGAATACATCGAGAAGTACATAAAATTAGAATACAAATCAGTTATGGTGCTTTAACTTACAAAATTGAATTACAGATTAGGATTAAGTGCTATAATTTATAGACCTCTGAGTTTGCCTTTATGTGGCCTGAAATGTCTCGAACATGTGCACAAAGAGAGCTCCAAAAAGATATGCTTTAGAGAATGGAAGGTCTTGATTGGCCTACTATAGCGCTATAAACCCTAGTGAACACCTTTGATATGAATGTGAACCCTGACTGAACCTTAGGTCTCCTCGCCTCACTTACATCAAAACCTGAGTGTGCTAAAACCCTTGTGGTTGAACAAACACAAATCTCCACAAGGGCACCCCAAAATCGAGTGGAACTTCTTCCCTGAAGAGTGGACGTTATTATAACTGCAAATGGGGACTCAATGTGGAATGTCCAAGAAGCACATACAAAACTTATGGTCAGGTGTCCACAAACTTTGATCTCAATAGTGTACATGACATCTTAAACTAATGTAGGAGCAGATATTTTTGTCGCTTTCAGGTTTTGGTTATTTGGCGTCGTTTGTTGAATCCTATGCAGCTAAAACTGTCAGAGAAACTCTTGTTGATTGTATTAGGTATTGAATTTCATGACCTTCATTTAGTGTGTTGTGGATGTATACATTAAAAAGATCAGAGATGACAAAAGTACACACATCCTTCACTCAAGTTGAAGTACAGATACTCAGGTTTTAAAAGACTCTGGTAAAAGTTGAAGTACTGACTACACTTTTTTCACCCAAGATAAAGTAAAAACTTAAGTAAAAAGTAGCCATTACTACTACCTGTTTTAGTGTCATGCTGGTAACTCGACCTCACATCATATATCATATCCCTCTGTCCCATCCACAGTAACCCCAGACTTCTTGTTGCCTTCTGCCATGATCATTGTTAGCCTTGTAGCCTAGCCTAGCGTCTGTGGTGCGTGATAGCCAGGAAATGATACACCAGCCTGGTTTAAAATAGTAAGAAGTAGAAAATACAGATATTTGTGTAAAAATGTAATGAGTTAAAGTAAAATAATGTAAAATAAATAGTGAAGTATTGATACCAGAAAAATTTACATAACTACAGTAATGAAGTATTTATACTTCATTACGTCCCACCTGTGGTAAACACTGTCAGAGTCGTATACATAGAAGTGAAAGTGCTATTTTATAAACTGCAAAATCATGTAGGCTTAATTCATATCGTGAATAAAAAAAGCATATGCGTGTGGAAAAAGGGAAAAAAAATTTATACACATGGAAATAGTGCCACATTGATCTTATCAGATATGTAACTAGTTACATTTACTTGCGTTACTGTAATTAAGTAGGTTTTTTTGTATTGTGTATGTTTTATTTTTGTAGTGAAGTGTATAACTACATTTTTAATTATATTTACTACTGAGTAAAAAATATATAAATTAAAATAGTGCAAGGGAAAAAAAATCACGCCCCAAAAAATAATTTTCTAATTATCATAAATAACATTATAACAGATGCATAACTCACATTAGACCCAAGTCAGTTTTTTTGTTATTGCACTTTAATTTGCATCAGTGTTTTTTATTTATATTCTCTTGGTACTCAGTAACTTGGTACTCAGTAATTTTACTCTGAGTACATTTTAAATGAGCTACTTTTAACTTTTACTTGAGTAGACTTTTAGACCTGTAACTTTACTTGTACTTAAGTAAAAATTGTATTGAAGTAGCAGCACTTTTACTTGAGTAGAATATTTTATTACTCTTTCCAGTTCTGGATTTCGTAATTCTCTTATTGCTATAAAATATAATGTTGAGACTAACATTGGTATATTTATCACGTTTTCCTGTACAATTATAATTGTTATGTTACTTATAATCCTCCTTTTACTAAACTCTGTGATACAGAGAGGATTGTTAGACACTTTTAGTAGTTACTTAGAATTAACTAGAATATTGTGGTTATAAAAATCTTTCAGAGAGATGTGCTCAGGATTTGGCAGGGCTATTATCTCTGGAAAATACTACATCCGTCTTATGCGATCTGAAAATCTTTCCAGACACCTTCACACAGAAGGTGAACAGGTGCATTAGAGTCGATGAGGCGAAGCGATGACAGCTAATATTTTCTAGTGAGTCACTCTCTGAATTTGACTTAGTGTAGGCGAAAAGCTCCTCGTCCAACGCGAGATTCAATAGAACTCTGATTCTATCATCACCTACGTTCATCTGAATCCAGGAAAACCAGAACCTCTGATTTATTTGAGACGGAGCCAAATCTTTTCGGTGAATCATACCGTCTCACACCTCTACACGTCTGGTTCTCGTTCGATTGTCTGAGTCGAGGGTTTTCTACGGTGTTTGAGCGGTATATATGTTCCTCACAGACTATCCCCCTGTTTTGTCGCTCTCTCATTTCACCTCTTTTCCTGTGTCTCCTTGGACCCTTGAGATGAAACATCACCCGGTTCCCACAAGATAGTTCCCATTTTGTAGTCCACAGAAAGGCCACTGTTCTCAAAGGAGAGCCCTTTTTAGCTTCCTGCCTCCCTTGATGATAAACAGCTGTAATATTTCGGTAAAGAATGCTTTGTAGACCCGTTAGCCCTTCCTTAGCATCCCTGTCACAGAGTCTAGAGTATGTTCTATTCGATGATGAGGCCCTGTGGAGAACTTCTCAAACAGGGGTACCAGGAGGATTAGATTATTCACTCCAGTGTTCAGAGACACACACACACACAGACACACACATTACATTGGCCCTGTCTTTCCCTGAGGCCCAGTTGAAAGATGGCAGCCACTGGAGAGGCTCTGATTATATTGGGCTACCTCCTGCACACTCGGCTCGTCTCTTTGCGTTAGCTCTGGGAGATGAAACGCCGTGGCTGTTTTTCTCACTGTAATCACTCCCTGAGATTACGCTTGCTAGAATGAGTGCAGCACAAATAAGCTTGTGCATAAAAAAACAGCCTTTAATATGGTCAGGCACAAGGAAAATGCAGAAGTGCACTATTTCGGGATGATGTTTTCCACAATAAGTCATTGTACTTTTTTCCTGCGTTCTCTTTTGAACACACAAAAAACAAACCCTGATGTAGAAAGAAAAGTTTATCAGCCTCAGCTACATCACTCACGAGTAAAGATTTTTCGATTTACGATGTTTTGATCTTAAAATGTTAATAGCTATACGACAAATTTCTACAACTGTTTTAAGTTTCATGCGGCAGGTAAACGTAGCGGCATATGCTCCACCCTCCACTCACAAACCACCGTTAATCCAGATGCCCCCTGCCACATACATATATACTGTTTAGTTTATACAGTACGGTACTGTAAATTGCTCTGTTTTGCTAAATTATGTACTGTAATTTTTTTTACATTATTAGCAAATTACAGGACACTATCCCATAATGATCACCATTCTTTAAGACTCCTGGGTAGGCTGGGCCATGTCTGAACTTAGGATATTTACAGGGTCATCTGAACATATCTACATCTTAAGTCACGCTCTACCTGTATTCTAATATCCAGGGCTGGTTCTTGTTCTCCACTTATAACCAAATTTTCGAGCTTAGTTTAATCCAAGGCACCCTTGTAAATGCAGTATTTTTATTCTAATCTTTGTTGGTCCCACTCAAAAACCGATTCCATGTGAACATTTCTTTAAAAGAAACGTCCCTTCAATTCTTATATGTATCTCAATCAGTTTGGAGAACTTGTTCGCTCCCAATAATGTATTTAAGTCAAAAACGTAGTTATTTGCAGAATACAATTTGTAGTAAAATGTCATCCTGATCAGCCGCTCAGAAATCTGTGCATTAGTTAAAAGGGACTATAAGTATAAAACGAGAAAACCTGAGAAAAAAGATCTAGAGAAAATACATTAGATAATGAGTGTTTTTAAAAAATAAATAGTGCAAATGTATTTCAATGTGCAAAAGAAGCACAAGATTTAATGAGGTATGACAAACCAAAAACAGTTTTTCAAAGGTGCTGAGTGCAAATGCAGAATGAACACAAGTACAAGGTGGTGTAAGAAAGTTTCAGGACGAGTTTTGTGACACGTCAGCAGCACTGCACGCACAGTCACAGGGAGCACCGACCTTCATAAGTCAGTGTTCCAAAAGACATCGTCCTGTGTACATCTGGAGCTGTGCAACTGGTGCTATTCGGACCACGTGCGTTGCCACGTCTGCTATTCTGAACCCTGAGGACCCTCCTTCCGAAGATGAAGATCCAGCTCAAAGGTCGCCGTTTTGACACCACTGCAGAGATACGGCTAGAATCGCAGAAGGTGCTTGACACGCTTTTGTAAAGAAGACTTCCAGGACACGTTCCAGAAGTGGCAGGAACTCTAGGAGCACTGTATTGCTGTGCATGGGGACTATTTTGAAGGTGATTGTGTATAAACAATAAATGATAAATGAAGTACTTTCTTTTAAACAGAGCTCATCTCCAAGCTTTTTGAATCCACCTCGTTTGACTGAAGGGAGAACTGAGCGTAAAAGACTTATGGGATAGTTTAGATGGGCATACTCGCATAAAGAAGTCTGATAGCTTGTGGGAAGAAGCTCCTCCTAAATTTGGCCATCAGAGTGCAGAAGGGCTTGCCTAATGGCAGTGGACTGAACAGGTAGTTACTGGTGTAATTAGGGTTCTTGATGATCTTAAGAGCCCTGTTTCTGCATCGACTGATGTATATATCCTATATATGTATGACAGTGTCTGTTGGGGGAAGCATTATGCAAATGAAATGGAGATGTGATAGCAGTGTAAGTAGCGTTGTTCTCCAAATGGCAGGTGGTAAAGGTGAAAGGTTTCTGAGATTAAAAGGGGGAAGAGCTCACATCGGGGTAATAGACACCGTGGCAGCGGCAGGGTCACAAATGTTAATTGCAACCCCTTAGAGATTAATGACATTCATCTGCTTTTGTGAAGATTTTTAAAACTGCCTTCATGTCCTTACTGTCACAAATTTTGGTTAGTCTTTGCTCCATTATAGGGTTTGGGCTGCACTATTCATATCTGGCATCTGGGTCTTTATTACTGCCATTACGCTTTCAAATTCAGGAGTACCCGCTTGGGAGAAATGGCCCAAATGCCTGGTTCTCGAAGCATGAAGCATACTTATCCAATTCAAGAGGCACCTCCAGCGGTTCATTAGATCTTCGGTCCGTTAAAGCGTGTGAAGAAAGTGATAAGATATCGATTGAAGCATAGATCGTTTTTTTTTTACATGAATATGTGAAATATCACTTCAGAACAGCTCAGGATGGGGAGAGAAACATAAGAAGACCAATTTAACACCACTAGTGTTCCTGTCATAAAAACCTCAGAAAATATAAAGCCCCTTGGAAAGCCCGGTCCCTGCACTTCATCATCTCTGCAGGAACCAAGGAGCCAGAAAAGACCTGCAGCTTATTTGTACTGCGCCTTAAAGGCCTGTCATATTCGGTTCAGATATTCGCGTTTAGTTTGGCACGACTGTCACTGTCACTTTCGCTCTTGTATCTCAGCGTCCTGTTAAATCTGTCGTCTTCTCGGTTTGTCTCTGTCTGTTTAACAGACTCGCACAGTCTTCCCTAAGATCAGTTTGTTAGTTTTTTCTCCGATATTTTCCTGTAAATCTGAAATGCACTTGATGGAGAGTTTTAGTTCTGCCAATGAAATCCTTGTATACTCTTTAGTGTGTCCCAATAGACACAGTTAACTGTCCCAAAAACCCTTAGGGATTCTTGTTTTCTTTTTCCGAAAATGTAAATCAGAACCTCGGGCTCGACCGAACATCAACTTCCCTTTCAGAAAAGGCAAATTTTTTGACTTTGACACGATTCCTAATTCCGCTGCATTAATTATGTCTTTAAATACCTCAGGCCTGTCGAATATTCAACGCTAATTGACCAGAAAGCGTTGATTGATTTTCTGTAACAGCAGCTCTGACAGTAATGCGGGCTACAAGGCAAATCGCAGGTCTATATAACCACATTTATTTTAAGCATTTTAGTTGCTATGGCAACTTCACTTCTGAGTACGAGTGACACACGTAATAATTCATATGTCATATGTATACCATTAATGGAAGGAGTCTCCAGCGTAAGTGCTTCGTAACAGGTTTCTGCAAACAGGAAAGCACTGACACAGGAGACTCCTTTCAGGAATCTCCCTTAAAGAATCTCCAACAATACGAATAGCCACATATGAAGCAGCTACCTTTGCGATACGATACGATCAAGCCCTATTACGATGCAGTACGATCCGATTTCGATTCGAATTCAACACAATGCGATTCTGTTCAATCTGATACAATGTAAAATATATGATGCTATAGATTTAAATATGGTACTGATAGTTTCACAAACAGTGGGAAAAAACAAAGATTAAATAAATCCAGACGTTTTTTTCCTGTTCTGTCTCCTGGAAGATGCAGCTCTACCTCTGCCATGTAAATCTGTATTCTATATGACTCTCAGGACACGCCTCGGTCTCCGTTTAGTGAGGAGAAATCGATCTACATAGAAAATATTGGTCACAAATTATTGGTCACTTTCTAAATAATAAAAATAAAGAAAAAATACTAATAATTATATATAAATAAATGGGCTTTTACTGGTGCAAAAACGATTGTTAAACATTGTCAACTTTTATGGTCATCGTCCCTACTATATACAGTATATAAGATATAGAGCACACACTTATATCAATAATAGACGGATTTAAACAAATGAATCATATGAGGATTTTATGGGACGTTCCAGAAAAAAAGACAAAACGCCCGAAAATCATATAACGTAAAATGGAACCTTTAAAATGCAAGGAGTTGGCCGTCTGTCAGCTAGCTCAGCTGGCTTATGATATTAAAGTAATTGGTGTTTCAGGTAAAAATTGAGGGATTTAGTGAAAGTAATCATTATCTTGCCTTCTCGGAGAAAACGATTCGGGAATTCAGGCACTGGAAAATTGTAAATGAAACCCAATATGTGTCAAGTTTTGTTAAACTCGCAGGGGTTTTTTTTCACTCTGAAATTGGAACGACCGCTGTCGATACGCCTTAGTGCTCACTGTCTATAAATTGGGTCTAGTTTTTTTTTTTCTTTTCTCGAAAGTTATCCAGTGCTATGCGATTAGGTATGAAGTCTACGCACAACTGTGCTCTTGTTCATTCATGCAGTCCTCTCTGGCTCTTTCTCGCCTAACTCCATCCCTCCTCCAGCAGTGTTTTCTATATTTGCCGGGCATTCCCACGTTCTATTTGCACATAATAGGGAAACCACCCGCTAGCTTTAATAGTGGCCTTCCCATTCCACTGTTTGCGCTGGAGAAAGGCTGTAATTTGTAAAGTCAGCTGTTAGCGGGTGTGTACATGCTGTCTGCTGCAGTACAACAGGGGGTTGTAGGCTGCCAAAAGGGGGTGAAAATGAAAGCAGAACACGCCTCGCTGTCACTCCTTAGAGAATGAATATTGAATGGGACATGGCAGGTTAACATCATCAGGAACACTACGGGACTGTTTCAGAGCGCCACCGCATGTGCCATTTTGCATGCTTCAGAGCACGTCCATTATTATTGCTGAGAACTAGAAGGGAATTGAGTTTTCTTCAGGGTTTCTTTAAAAAAAATACTATTTTCTCATGGTACATGTTTAGTTTTGACAAATGGTCTTTTAAATGTGTACTAACAGCGGGTTGATTTTCTTTCGACATTAAGGACTCTATTTGCTAATATAATGCAGCATAGTGCTAATTTGTCTGGCACTAAGCCAGTTCTCTCCTTTCTCTCTCTCTCTCTCTCTCTCTCTCTCTCTCTCCTCTTTACTTCACTTGCTTCAGTTTTATTCTCCATGGTTAGATATACACAACAGGGGGGTGTGGCATTTGAAATTAACTTTGAGATGCTAAAGCTGAAATATCGCCTCGCATTGTGAGAGCGAAGCATAATAGGACTAATTTAGCACCACTGGGGCGGCAGACAGCACCGCTCATAAAAATTCTGCGAATATACAAAAGGCCTGAAAAGCCCAGTTCTTGCAGCTCATCATCATCCCTGCAGGAACCAAGGAGTCGCAAAGACCTGCAGCTAACTTCCATGGAGTCTCGCGGCACAAAATCGTTTCTTGGTTTCGTTTCAGATATAAGCGATGTTTCCATAGGGACGTATTCAGACGAGTTGGCGGCTCCGAAAGTTGCCTCAGTATTTACGTGTAAAATGTCGTCTGGTTATACAGTTATTCCAATGACTTCTGTATAGTTTACTCCTCTGTGAGATTTTTCCAAATATGAGTCAAACATATTGCTAGTATAATGATTGCTTAGGAAATGATTGAGTTACCAAGATGGCTTCTGTCCTCACTATTTGGCAGCTTTTACAGATGATCTGGCACATCCTATAGTAATGCAGTTTAGATGATATCCAGCATGTCAATGAAGGGGGAAATATTTGATTCTTTTTCAAAATGAAATGTATGCATTATTATATATACAATAATATAGACAAATCAATACAATGCTGATGCTGATTTTTTTTCATTTAATGGGCGAATAAAAAACATGGCGACAGTTTGAATCGATACTCACTGGCTCCAATATGGCTCCAAATCTGATGATGTCTTTTCCAATGTTCTCCATTTTCTCGACTAAACAGTTTATATATGTGATAATCGCTACAGATTCAGTTCAATTTAATGGACAATGTAAGAAAGCAGCTTCATGAAAATCTGTAGATTATGATTATACATTTTGAATTTGGCTCTATAAGTTTATGCCTAATGAGGAAGCCAAAGATCAAGATGGCTAAGGATAAGCTTTGGAAGACAGGGAAGAGACCAAACTCAACTCATGTTGAAGTTATCATTTAAAATCTTATTAGAAGAATCCGACAATCATTTATCAACGTTTTTTGATTCTTTATTTGATGCAAGGAGAAAACACAACAAAATACAACGAATATTAAATCAAATACATTATAAAGAAAGCAGAAAAACTCAAGAGACTTAAATCCTACCAAAATAGTAATCGGATAATAAATTTTACACAATCAAATTGTGCTATCATGATAAAAGAGAAAGAGAAAGCCAAGTCTTATAAAACTGATCCAGTTTGTTTAGCAAAAAAATTTTTTTTCCAAATGTGATAATTTTACCATTTCTTCTATCCACTGTTTAACAGAGGCGACTTTTTAGTATCCAAAACTTTAGTATTTATTTCTTGCCAATTAGAAGCCCATTATACAACAACTGCTGAGAATTGTTCAATGAGCTGAATCGGTATGAAATGCCGTGGATCAGGTTCGTGCTCAACATGTATATGTTGGCGTTATCAACTGTTCAAATGACTTTCCCTCAAACCGTCAGTCAGGAACGCTAGACCTGATAGTGCTCCTCAATCGAGCCAGGTCGGAATCATGGACAAAAATACCAATATTTTTCTAAAAAGTTAAATACTCATGCTATAAACTGTAAAACAGTGACCAATCTGGGCAACCAGACATTTATTTTCATCTTGAATAAGATTTTAGGGTCCTATTACTGTCTTACCACGGACGTCCTTCCAACAGGTGATCCGAGGTAAGGCTCCGTCAAGTGAGACTTTTTAATTTATTTGAAGGAGCGTTCTGTTTTTCATCACAAACTCGTGGTGTAATTGATTGATCGCAGAAGCTGATTGGTTTGGGAGGCCGTGTAACTGATTAAAATGGACTTGGACACAGGCAAATCGAAAGAGTTCCTGAGCACAATCTGGTCCCTGAAGATTTGCGTGTGTGTGTGTGTGTGTGTGTGTGTGTGTGTGTGTGTGTGTTGGACAAACCTGATGGCAGGAAGTGAGGAAACCTATTTGCTAGGATTAGTACTTAATGAAAACTAGCTGTTGATTTTTTTTTTCTTTGCAATGCATCCGTGCTACCGTTTACTTCCGAGAAAGAGGAAGTGACAGTTGATGGAGGCGTAACCACAAAAACAATCTGTTTTACATGAAGTTTAGTTCGACAGTTTGACGTATAAAACTATCCTTTACTTATTTAGCATTATTTTTTCATTTCTGGTGTGCTGTATGACGATTTCTATCGGTCAATTTGTTGCATTTTAACCCTTTAACCAGTGTATTTCCATCAAGTTTTATTAATACAACAGTGACAGATGTTTTTGTCAGCTGTCAGGCTACAAAAAAAACATTATTAGGTATTTTACAGCTGTAGACTTTAAAGCAGCTGTTTGGACATTTTGTTTCCACTTTAATTAAACCTCTACTAGTAACCATAAATACACATAAGCATAGTCACAATAATAAGAATAATGATATAAAGAAAAGAAGTAGACAAAGAAGAAAAAGAAGTAGCAGAAGAAGATGAGATTCATGCTGTGTAATTAAACGTATGTGTAATGATATTATTGCAATACATTAAACGCAAGCATACATATATACAACTCTATTGAAAAAATATCAGTCATGTAAAAATTAAGCTAAAAAGTATGACTTCTGGTGTATTCCAGTGTAGGAGTTTTGAGTTTACCACTAATTAAGCATGAACAAAACAAAGAGTGAAGGTTTCAGTGTGTATAGTGAGTCAGAAGCTCAGACAAAAAAAATGGAGCACCACCAGGCCATTTACATTTATGGCATTTGGCAGACACCCTTATCCAGAGTTATCTTAATTATAGAAACTGAGAGTTATAGGGCTTTACTTGAAGACCCAACAGTGGCAATTTGGTGTTGTTGGGTGATAAATCCATTACCTTCCGTTTGGAAGTCCAAAGTCTTATCCCCCTGAGCTACCTTTTCCCAAAAAATCTACAGAGAAACATCTACATTTGGAAAATGCTTTTATCCAGAGCGAATTTGAATGATCACATTGAAACAACTGAGCAATTGAGGGTTAAGGGCCTTGCTCAAGGGCCCAGCAGGGGTTTGAACTTTTCAATCAGAAGTTTAACATTAGATTAGATTCAATTCAACTTTATTGTCATTGTGCAAGGTACATGTACAAAGCCAATGAAATGCAGTTAGCATCTAACCAGAAGTGCATAAGTGGCCTATTTACAATTAATAGCAGTGTTATAAATAGGGTATGAGGTCCATATTTACAGGGGTGAGAGTGAATAATGTACAGAAGATGCAGTAGGTAATCATATATGGTATATATAGTAATATACAATATACTGTGCTACGATACATCACGCACAACATCTTAATATTAAGCAACTTCTTCCTCCTGAGCTACAACTTCTCCGTCCACACAACGTCAGCATTTTGAAATCATGGAGATAGTAGCATATAAAAAGCTTTTTTTACATTATGCATTGTACACAGATATTTAAATACTTTAATTTACACTTGGTATTGCATTTAATTGCACGTTTTGAATAATCATAATAAAAAAAAGACTTTTTTTTCCATGTAGTTCGAGGTACAAATAGTGGAAGCAGCTTCTGAAAATTGAAAAAAGAAAAGAAGCGCTATTAGACGGATAATAAACTATGTTTTATAAGTTATGCATTTCGTAGTACAGTCGTTCAGCAGCTCGCACCGTTCGTAGAGGAGCCTAAATTAATGTGTAAAAATGGAACGGATTCCAATAAGCCTGGCTGT
>NC_060885.1:31348631-31388631 GCF_014805685.1 Silurus meridionalis | reverse complement strand
TGCGAGGGCGCTATCAGTCACTTTCTAGACCCTTCATCTCGCGGTACTCCATCAGAGCTCTGGATCCAGCAAACACATCTTCCATCCGTGTCAAATCACACACACACACACATAACACACACACACACACAGTGACTGATTTATGGACGGGCTTTGAAAGTTGTATGCGGATGATCTACAATCTCCGATAGCATAACGCATGTACCTGCTTTCAAGGAGTCGTTTCTTTCTGAACAAAAAAATTTTTTTTTTCTCCAGAACATCTTCGGCAGCTTTGGCCACTTGTTATCAATCATACATCTGATTTTTGACCCTTTTAACCTTCAAACACCCTGAGAGACAGTTAACACTGTATGGACTGATGATTGTGGACACCATCAGACCATCAGTTTCATATGTTCTTCTCTATTTAATCCCCATTTGCCCTTAAAGTAACTCCCACTGGATGTTCTACGTTACCTCTCGAATCGCCTGGTTCGAGTCGTTCCTTCTTTTATCACGTGACTCACAGAGACCCCATGCATCGCATCACACAGGAAACAAAAACGAGTAGTTCTTCGCATCAGTCCTCTGGTCCGAGTCGTTCACGTTTCGTTGGAGACAAAAAATAGAAGAGAATATACATTACAGCACAGTGAAATTCTTTCTTCGTTTTGAATGCTTTGAAGCTAGGGTCGAAGCGCAGGGTCTGGCACCCTTAGAGCACAGAGAGTTAAGGGCCTTGCTCAAGGGCCCTAAAGCGGGAGCTTGGCGATACTGGGCCAACCCCAAACCTTCCAAACAGTAACCCAACACCCTTAACACCTTGAGCTGCCATTTTTATTTATTTTAAGAATAAGACCCCTACAATTAGACATCCCTCAGATTCTTTCTTTCTTTCTAAAAAAAAAGAAAAATTAAAAAGAAAAGAAAAATTCACACTTTCTCCTCGGGGCCCTTTGCACTGCTGCTGCTGATTTCAAAAGCATATGTTCTATTAATTTCATTACTATTTTAAAGGCTGCCAACAGACAGCACATCCCTTAATGAACATTATAATTGAAAAGCGAGGCACATTAATCACAATCGGAAACACCCCAGGGTGCTCATCTCGCGTAAGCCGATTGCACACACTCACACACACACTCACACACATACATCAACACCACCATCATAGGCAAATCTTGTATTCTTACTGTGTTTGTAGCTGCGTATATCAGATATTTAGCATAGTGCTTTGTTCATTATTAAAAACCTTATTCAACTCAAAAATGTCCATTCTGTATGCAATATATCCCAAAAAAACAACAAAGCCCCCACAGATTAGCCCAAATTCCCACCTAAGGACCATCGCAAACATCTTTCAGCAGTGTCAGATCTCCGCACCGCTAATCACACGGAGAAGTGCCATCATCTGTGCATAAATCCGCTGGCTCATCGCCAGTGCTGTGTACATAATCTGCTAATGATTAGCTTGAGCGTTGGCATGTGGGCAGTTCAGCAAGTACAGAACTCAAGCGTTAGAGAGAAGCGAGGGGAAGGCAAGGCGATGTCCGGGCGCTCATTACTCCGGGCTTCCTGCTGCGAATCAGACTCCCCCCCCCTCTCCGTTAGCAAGGGAAGATGTGGGGAAAAAAGAGCGTGCTAGCTGTGCAAGGCTAACATGAATAATGGCCCAAGTTTAGCATGGTGAAAAAATTGTGCGTTTGGCAGTTCGGCGTTAGATAACGAAGTCCGAGGCGACGATGAGAAGGATAAGAAACATGAGAAGGTCTTGAAGCCGAGCTGTTTTCCAGTTATTTCGCTTTCGAAAGACTTAGCCCTCAGCTGAAGTAACAAGACCAGCCTAGAGTTGCAGGTCACCAGTAGGACGAAGTTATGTAGATTCTTCTATTAATTACAAGAAAAAGCAGGTGAGATTTTAGATGTTTAGATGTTTACATCTAAAGTTTAGATGTAAATATTAAGATTTCTCGGTATCAAAAAGTATAGAAATCAGCTGAAATGCAACTTCTGATCTGGGTCACGGCACTAATTCTGTCTCTGACCAGGACTGTATCACTCCTTGTTCCAGCTCATTGTATACCGAACCCTTGCTTAGACACCATGCATAATGTTTCGCATTGATGTGTTTTTGTGATCTCGATATACATCATGTGAACAAAAGTATTTGGACATCTGGCTTTTGCAGCCATATGTGGTTCTTTGCAAAACTTGGAGGCACACATTTGTATAGGATGTCTTTTGGATGCTGTAGCATTAAATATTCTCTTCAGTTGAACTAGGAGACCCAAACCTGTTCTATGATGCAGCCTGTGATGTTCCAAAGCCAGCTATTAAAAGATCTGCTTTATATGGGTTGGAGTGGAAGATCTCTTACTATAGAGTTCAAGCAAATTAAACACCTTTGGGATATATTGGAGCACTGACTGCCCTCCCAGGCCTCCTCATTCTACAGCAGTGCCTCATTTACAAGGTGATTTACAAGGTCATTTACCGTCCTCCCTGGTAAAAACCAACACCGTTTTACTAAGATCATTGAGGAGGAGAACTTTACGAACTGTTGTTAACAAAATCCTTACATCTGTCTGGTAAAATTGGAGATTTTAATTGTATAGAACTGTAGCATAAGGTAGCATTTGGGTCTCACTTCAAATAGCATTATGTAATTGACTGTGGGGTGCATAAATATACATCCCCCCTCAATCCTTATTACCGTCCCATGTTTTCTTATTACTTTTCCATGTCCAGATTTGAATTGTATATAATTCATAAGGTAGCATTTTTGTCTCACAAAAAAGTCGTGTGCATAAGTATACACCCCCTACTTCCTTTCGTTATAATCTTTCCTTATTTTCTATTGTTTTATGGAAAATGTGAAATCTAGGAATAATACTGTTGTTATAAAATTAAACCATATGAAAACCAATGAATTCCAAGAATTGCAAAGCTAAGCAGACGCCCTTTCACCAACATTACACTCAGGTTTCCAGCAGTTCTAATGTTTGCCCTGCCCTTGGTGTATTCACCTCCATTTCCCAGAACCATCTTACAGTATTTCAGTCAGTAACAGGAGAAGTACACGTCCTTGTGAAGTGGCTAATTGTCCATTCAGTGAAGACTTTCTGTAAACTGTAAAGTTTTTCTGCTTTTGTATTCAGAAAGTGTTTGAAGCAACTTTTTCCAAAGGAAAAAAGTGTAGTTGGCCATCTTAATGAGAAACTGCAGAACTCTCCGTCTTAACGAATTTTGCTGTATTGTAAATGTTACAGCTTTTTTACATTTACTTCTCCTGAAGAAAACATCAGCATCTCATTAAGGACACTGTCACACAAAACAAGAAATATATAGATTCGGGTTGTAAATTGTCTTACTAAGACAACATAAGAAGAAGAAACCTTGAGAGGAACCAAAACTTAAAGAGAACCCATAGTAATCTGGAGGACACCAATTTGCGATAATAAACAATTCCACTTGTGTGGTCTATGGGCGAAAAGTGCAATTGTGTAACCAGGAAATTCATTTATTTACAGTATCGGGAGTTTTATATATTGACCAAATCAGATTTCTTGTTTTGCCACAATGCAATACAGTACATACTGATTTAATGTAGCGGTTTAACGGGAAAAAGGGTAGCTAGGGTACAGTCTGATTTTGTTGATCTTGTTTACCTTGTTCTAAGGCACAATCTAATCTTGTTCGAAGCTACAGCGTTTTAGACCTTGCTCTAAGTTACAGTCCAATCTTTTTCGATTTTTGTACAAAGGGTACAGTCTCACCATGCAATCCTGAGCCCGATCTTGTTGACCTTGTTCTGAGGTACAATCTGATCTTGTACTTAGGAATAGTCTGATTTTGTCAATCTAGGTGCAAGGTACAATCGGATCTTGTCGACCTGGTTACAAGGTGCAATCTGATTTTGTTGAGGTTGTTTACCTTGTTCTGGGGCACAATTTGTCTAAAATAGAGCCGGAGCTTGTTGACCTTGTTCTAAGGTACAGTCTGATCTTGCTGATTTTGTTTAAATGGTACAGTCTGATTTTGCTGTTCCTGTTATATGGCACAGTCAGATTTTTTTTTACTTTGTTCAAAGGTATCGTCTGATCTTGTTGTTCTTAATGACGTTCTTTTAAGGTCCTGTCTTGTCTTGTTTGCCTTGTTCTAATGTAAAATCAGATTATTTCAGGTCTTTAAGGTACAGTCGGATTTTGCAGACCTTATTCTAAGGTACAGGGTGATCTGTAATTTTGTTCTACGGTAGCCGGATATTGTACTTACGAACAGTCTGATTTTGTTGATCTTGTTTGATGGTACAGTCTGATCTTGTACTTAGGAATAGTCTGATTTTGTCAATCTAGGTACAAAGTACAATCTGATCTTGTCGACCTGGTTACAAGGTATAATCTGATTTTGTGGACTTTGTTCAAAGGTGAGGTTTAATTTTGTTGAGCTTGTTTACCTTGTTCTGGGGCACAATTTGACTTGTTCTAAAGTAGAGCCGGATCTTGTTGACCTTGTCCAAAGGTATAATCTGGTCTTGCTAAACTTGTTCTAAGGTACCGTCTGACTTTGTTGACTTTGTTCGAACATACAGTTAATTTTGTTTATTTGTTTACCTTGTTCTTAGGCAGAATCTGCCTTGTCCTAAAGAAGAGTGTGATCTTTTTGACCTTGTTCTAAAGTACAGTCTAAGTTTGTTGATCCTGTTATAAAGTACAGTCGGATCTTTTGACATTGTTTAAAGTTACAGTCTGATCTTGCGATCTTGGACTTCGGAACAGTGCGATCTTGTTGATTCTGTTCTAAAGTAGTCTGATCTTGTTGTAATTCAGAGCACTTTTACAGACAAAGATTAGCTTACAATCATCTTTGCATATTTCATTGCTAGTAGTTGCAAGAAACCTGGTTTGACAACGACGTGTTGAGAAGCCCTTTTCACACAATGACAAACTGTTAAAGGATTTTGTTGTGTATCTTCTTCTTCTTCTTTCGGCTTCTCCCATTGGGGGTCGCCACAGCAGATCATCCGTCTCCATACCCCCCTGTCCTTTACATCTGCCTCTTTCACCCCAACTACCTGCATGTCTTCCCTCACCACATTCATAAACCTCCTCCTTGGCCTTCCAGTTTTTCCTCCGTCCTGGCGGCTTCATCCTCAGCGTTCTCCTACCGATATACCCCATGTCCCTCCTCTGTGGATGTGAAAGTTAAAAGTCTACACCTTGGTTTTTTCTTTTCTTTACATGTATGAGAGCTAATGTTTGAATAATGACACCTCTCTGTACTCTCCATGTCTGCTGTGCGTGACCAGGGTTGTGTATGTCGCTGTACCTTTATCACGAGAAGCGCGCTCACCGAATGTGGCAGGGCCTTTCAGACGGAAGCCCACTCGATCTACCTTGATGCACATTTATTAAAAGATGAAGGTCGCTCGTGCCTTCTTCCGAGCTATAGCACGTCTGTCAGACTGAACTCTTGCGTGATGCTTCATAGTGCTGGTCCAGGTTTTTTCATTGCTATATGAATATGCAAATGTGCCTTAGAGCTATGTCTGGAGGGCTTTTGTCCCTGTTCGGAGATGAAATATACATACATATATATGTAGCTACCCTTAAACCCTAAGTAGGAAGGCTAATTTAATTCCTGATCTGTTGCAACTTGTCCTTGTTTTCGCTAATCCTAATGTGACCATTTTTTTTTTTGCTTGCGTATTTTAAGTGAATGTTAAGACATACGTTTGTACAGTCAACCAGCAGTACACAAGCCTGTAAATAAAAAAAAGCTGTAGTAACCGACGGTGACGAAGGTAATCGGTTGTCATCACTGTACAGACACAGAAGCGGCATCGCGTTTTCGATTATATAGTAATGTTTGTTTTCAGGAAGAGACGCATTTGAGAGTAAAATATACAATAAAAAAATCCGCTAATGTGCGTACAATGATCGCTTGGTTCTTTATAGGAAATGTTTTGCTTTATTCTTTTTGCATTGAACAACAACATGTTCTTTCTTTCCCACCGACCTCACGCTTTTGGCATAGTGTAAGTTCTCAGATCTCACATGTTCACTGGATGCTTTTTCTTTCTTTACACAGTTCTTTGTGGAAAAAATACAGTTTCTGAAACATTTATATGACATGGCTTGGCATTTAAACCAGGCTTGTGAGGCAAAGTTATCCAAAGATCTGATGTTTGATAGAAATGTATTGCTGAAGCTCTTGATCTGTAGAGGCTTGATTTTCTCTTTTATCTTAGGAACTCTGAACGTTCTCCTGCGAGTGAAGGGCATCGCCACAGTGGACTCTTTAGTGTGGACACTCTCAGGCTACCAAGGTCCCAACTGGAGGAAGGCTAATGTTGTGGTGTATCCCAGTGGGCCATTCCAGGTACATACTATCATTTAATTCAGTTCCTGTTTGCCAGTATGTGTTTGTCTGCAAATTTGGTCAATGTTGCTGTGTCAGTGTGTTGTACATGTGATAGTATCTATCTATCTATCTATCTATCTATCTATCTATCTATCTATCTATCTATCTGTCTGTCTGTCTGTCTGTCTGTCTGTCTGTCTGTCTGTCTGTCTGTCTGTCTGTCTGTCTGCCCGTCCGTCCGTCCGTCCGTCCGTCCAGCCATCCATCCATCTATCCATCCACCCATCCATCCATCCATCTACCTTATATTATTCGTATATATATATATATATATATATATATATATATATATATATATATATATATATATATATATATATATATATATATATAGAGCCATTGATAGCCATAAAAAGCAACAAAAAAATCCCTATAAATTTAATATACCAATTTGACAAAAAATATATATTTTTTATATTTGTTAGGAAATTAAATGTATTTTTATTGTTCAGGTTTTTATCTTTCTTCTTTTTTAAATTCAATGCATGTCTTCTTAACTCAGAAAGCAGTAAAGTTTTAGTCTGGACTGGATGTGAGGGTCATATCTTTTTTGGTCCCAAAACCCAATTCCAAATCCAGGTTATTGGTGTAGATGTTGAGTCAAGTCTTTCTCTCCTTCTCCTTCTCCACCTGCCTTCTCTTTCTTTCTTTACCTCTGCGCTTTCTCCATTTGCCATTTCTGCAGTGTGTGTTTAAAAAACAAAAAAGAGCGAGAGATAGAGAAAGATGGATCTTCGTGGACCTCATCACGTATTCACTGGAGCATATGTTTTGGTGAGACATACGAGAACGCAGGAGTAGACAGGAACTTCTCATGCGACAAACTTTCTTGTCTTTTTTTCTTTCTTCACCCCCTCAGTCACTTTAATTTCCTGCCGAGTCTTCACGCCGTACTCAAGGTCCCGCTCGTCATTATCTTGACATTGCGCATTAGTTTGACGGGCGAATGCTGGCGCTGTTCAAAATCGACTATGTTCGAGCCGCTCAATAAAACAGATATTAAACGCGTGCTTCATATGTATGATAACCGGATAAGTGTTTGAAATTATTTCGCGTCGTATGGCTCCGAAGCTAAATTTTTGGCGATCTCATAATTTTAAACTGACGACAGTGTCGAGGAAAAACTCCCTGTGACGCTCGGAGGAAGAAACCTTGAGAGGAACCAGACTCAAAAGGAAACCTGTTCTGATCTGTGACACCGAACACACATTCATTGTTTCATCATTGTTAAGGTTCTCAATGGTTTACTGCTGGTCGCTAAAATAGGAAACTGTTCATGGCGATTGTAGCAGAATATTAATAATAATTACAGTCCAAATCCTTCTCAAGTTCATTTTTCGACAGAAACTTCATGGATGGGGAACCATTTTCAGTTTCAGTCAGTGGTTTCAGTTCTAATATGGGGAGTTAGTAGCTAAATGGTTAAGGCTCTGGGTACTGCCAAACTACCATTTTTGGGACCCCTTAGCAAGGCCCCTAACTCTCAGTGCTCCAAGGGCGCTGCATCATGGCACTGACCCTGTGCTCTGAGCCCAGCTTCCTAAAATCACTGTCATGTGACACTTACTCATTTCTTTCTTTTCTTCCTAATTTCTTTGTTTCTTTCTTTCTTTCTTTCTTTCTTTCTTTCTTTCTTTCTTTCTTTCTTTCTTTCTTTCTTTCTTTCTTTCTTTCTTTCTTTCTTTCCTCATTTTTCTGTTTCTTTCTTTTCTTCTTTCTTTCTTTCTTTCTTTCTTTCTTTCTTTCTTTCTTTCTTTCTTTCTTTCTTTCTTTCCTTATTTTTCTGTTTCTTTCTTTCTTTCTTTCTTTCTTTCTTTCTTTCTTTCTTTCTTTCTTTCTTTCTTTCTTTCTTTTCATTTTCTCTCACTAATGTAATAATAATAATTGAAAACAAATTGAAAGATGGCAATTAGCTTTATTATATATTTCATCTAAAAGAATGGTGATGAATAATTTCCTTCCTGATATCACACAAAGTACTGGGGAGGAAATCAAGCAGAAACGTATCTCCAGTGACGAGATCACTTTCCTGTGGCTGAGAATAGTTTCATACTTTTTTAAATATCCTGTGTCCTGTGTTTGTCACAGTACCTGTTTATTATTATTATTATTATTATTATTATTATTATTATTATTATTATTATTATCCATCTCAGTCCACACTAATAAAATAATCACAGTGCTCTCAGACCGAAAAAACGAACAAAAAACAGATCAACCTCTTTAAAATAGCCGCATATATTTACAGTCCTAGCAGTGGTTAAACTAATGAATTGTTGGCTCAGTAATATACAGTGTTCAGTCTAGACGACGTCTATGAGAATTAATCTGCTCTTCATTTTCTATTATGTTCATCAAATGAGATTTTTTTTAACTGCATATAAAAAAGGTCCCATTCCTACAGTCGCTTCTCAGTCAGACTGTAGGATCAATGGGAAGAGAGTCTGAGCCAGACTCCTCCTGATAAGAACAGCCTTCCAGCCAGTTTAATCCAGCCATCTCTTCCCCTCTGTTCATCCCATCTGTTAGCTCTCCCTGTTCCCTCGTTCCTTGCTGTGTTACAGTAAACGAATTCGGTCACATTTTCCTTCTTTTCCAAGTGTTACTGCCAGACGAGATGAGGTTATGGATGTGACGGTATCCCGGGGTGATGGCGTGCCGCGATACGGAAATCATCGCGTTCGAGAAACAGTGTTATTTAGGAATAGCAGACTGAATGAATTTCCAATGACAACGTGCAATTCATGTTGATCCTTTCCAAAAAAAATTTGAACAATTCTAATGTTATTTAGATGTGTACGTGGGATGTGTATTATACGAGTCCCTGGGTACACTGTTAGTATAGAAATGAGAACATTATTCCTCATTGCGATTTGCATCTCGATGCATAACCAATGACGCATATCCAGTGCGATCCGATTTCTATTCCATTCGACACAATGCGATTTAACGCAATGCAAAACTTCTAACACGTGGTTCTTTCACAAAGATTTAATAAAACCAGATGTTCTTTTCCTGTTCTGTTTACATGAAGATGCAGCTCTACCTCTGCCATGTTAATCCGTATTCTGTGTGACTCTCAGGACATGCCTCAGCCTACGTAGAAAACAGTGAGGAGAAATCAAACAACATATCAATTTTTTTTAGGTGAAATAAGCAGCAACGGATGAATCGATTCATGTACAGCTGTTTTCATATTTCTACTCGAGTAAAAGTACCTGCTTTGGAATGGAGTACAGTATAACAGTAAAAGTACCTCACCTACATCAGTACCTCACCTTGTCAAAATCTCCACAAAAAACTAATCTTCCCAGAAGAGTGGGGCTTATTATAACATCAAAGGAACTAAATGTGGAACGAGATGTTCCAAAAAGCTTTTCATAAGGTGTCCACAAACATTTTGTCCGTAGTGTGTAGGTATACAGTATTCACACACAACCTAAGGTTCATAAGTGTTTGGAAATTCAGTGGCTTTAACAAAAAAATCACATCTTACGCTCAAAATTAATTGGACATAATTGTACATATAAGGTTTTTTTTAAATATTTGGATCCTTTGCATTCATTAACGTCTTGAGAACAAGTGCCCATGGACATCGCAAAAGATTAACGCCAGGTGTTTCTAATGCTGCGAAAACATCAAAAAGTGCATATAAGCATCGTTCGGATCAAAACAATGTAATCTGTGTTTGGCGTGTCCAGTGTAATTATGCCGGTTCTCAACACGCCAGCTGCCGCTCTGATCCCCGCCGATTTGTTTAATCCAAACGGGATCAGCTGCATTGTTCTGCTACACTGATGGACATGAAGGAACAGGAGCGACTGGTCCTCATCTAAAACTCTTGAGCTTGTTTACGCGGGAGTGAAGCGTTCCAGGTTCTCCGCGCCGAAGCGCTCTCTCGCCCGAGAGCTTTCCGTGATGTAGAAACGGGTTTTGAATATGAAACGGCAAATTAGTTCTTAATTATCATCTGTAAGGAAATTCGTGGAGCATATATTTAACTCAATGTGCACATTTATTAAAGCTATATTTTCGGCTACGACTGCTACAGGTCTTATTTGCACAAACAATTAAGTCCATTATGTATCATTAGAGTAAATATCATACTACAGTAGTATGAGATTCATGAAGGAATTCCAGTTAAATTGTAACATATATGTGTATAATATATATATATATATAAATAACACGGTCATGTGAAACTCTCTTTGAATTGTTTTTGTTCATAACAGGATCATGTTGCTGGTCTGAAGCCTTTAGTTGTAGATAGAATAGAAAGAAGGAAAGACATGAGCAATGATCTTAGAGAAGCAATTGTGACTGCCAATTTCCGTAGGGTTATAAGGCCTTTTTTCGAAAAATTTTAAAATCCATCGTTCTATAAGGAACGAGGAAGATTTACAGGATCTAGAGGAACATTATTCCCAAGTGGAAAACATTCAAGACAATTTTTCCCAGCGAATGTCTAAGCATTCACGTCTAAAATTCGCTTCGTGTTCAGACCATGCAATGTTCATTGAAAGTTGCAAATAGACCCGAGTTCATCTCAAACTCTCCAGGCCTCAGTTAGCGTGTTAAATGTTAAACTTCACGACGGTACCATTAGAGTAAGTCTGGTTTGTTCGGAAAACCTCATCTCTCTAAAAACAACTTTGGTACATTCACCATTATCTCTATATTTCCTTCATATCTCTTTGTTGTCACCTATTTTCTTTTGGGCAAAGCTGCCTGTTTTTCTGCTCTCGAGCCCTTTGAGCTTCTCATATCCGTGCTGTCCATTAACCTCTTTCTCGGCCTGTCTCTCTCGCTTGCTCATTTATTCATTCCCCACTACTTTCTTTCCTGTTATTCTTCCCCTTCTCTTTCTTCATTCCTATCATTTATTTTCGTTCTCTTGTTTCACTATCTCTTTCTTTTCACAATGGTCAGGAACACAATGGACTTCCAGCATCGCCACGACTCTCTCATAACCTTCAGCGGCCGCGCACGCTAATGAACTTCTCTCTTCCCGCCTTGCACACGCGCGAGCGAGCAAGCCCACGAGCGATCCTATTAAAAATGTCAGCGCTCCTATAAACGCCGCGCTCTCGAATGCAGAGAATCAAAGCCCATCGCTTAGCCTTGAGCTGCCTCAGTCTGTTCTGAAGGCGAGCAAGGTCCTTTTCTGTAATGAGCTACGCGATGCTAATGCGTCCCATCCTCGGCATGCGCTTATAAGCCCAGAGAAGACCGATTGCTAGCGGTGTGTGTTCGTAGAATTGTGTGTGAGCGCCTTTTATCTTATAAGCATCTGGAAATGCCACACCTGTGAGGTGGATGGATTTTCTCGGCAAAGGAGAAGTGCTCACTAACACCGATTTAGACAGATTTGTGATCAATATTTGAGAGAAATAGGCCTTTTGTGTACATAGAAAAAGTCTTAGATCTTTGAGTGCAGCTCATGAAAAATGGGGGCAAAAACAAACGTGTTGCGTTTAGAATTTTGTTCAGTTTTTTACCGATGGGAATGTGTGTGTGCATATACATATACATACATTTTATATGAGGTGTTTTATAATGTATAAAACACCTCATAACATCAGGTGACATTACGTTTCAGTGTTTGATGCCACATCTACTTCCTGCCTCTCATGCTAGCCAATTAGCACAGGGAAAGAAAAATGCTAGCATAATGTTTTTTAACCGATGCGAATGTGTGTGTGTGTGTGTGCATATACATATACATACATTTTATATGAGGTGTTTTAAAATTTATAAAACACCTCATACCATCAGGTGACATTACGTTTCAGTGTTTGATGCCACATTTACATTCCTGCCTCTCATGCTAGCCAATTCGCGCAGAGAAAGAGAAATGCTAGCAATAGAAATCAATGTAGTTTACCTCAGAAATGAGTAGGGGAGTCTATTGTCTTTTACAGTGAGTAAAAGCATGAGATCTTTTTTCTTCTCCCTCATTCTACATTTTTCTCATTTTCTTATTCATAACATCATCTTGTTCAAAGAGACTAAGGTCGGGATTAAGCGAAGGGTCAGAATAGTGTGGTGGCTGTGTATGCATGTGTGTGTGTGTGTGTGTGTGTGTGTGTGTGTGTGTGTGTGTGTGTGTGTTTAATTGGCCTGGCTGGGAAAATCAGAAGTCAAAGAGTTTATGTGGAGGGTTTTCTCCAGTCAGGAGGCTTGACCTTGCACTTGTCTGCTTCTCTTTCTCTGTCTGGAATGAAGGGCTCTTAACGGCACCAAGTCTCACCGAGCCTGACAGTTCGCTCGATCTTATGAATACAAATCATATCATAAATACACCAGCCTCCTTTCTTATAGACGGTCTGAAGCTGTAAAAGCTATTTCAATATTTATTTAAGTATTTACTTAATTAATTTAGAAAAGATTGATTATTAGTCTGGATTTTAACCCAACCTGATAATGAAATAAAAAGAAATCGTGTCACTACTTTATCCTGCTTTAGATCACAGTAGATCTGGAGGAATGGAGTTTCCAGTGGTGTAAAGTATTTGAGTAGTAAATGTATTTTGTTTTAATTATTTGCCTATTTTTTAGTTTTATTAAGTATCAAAGTCACAAGTAACTTTTACTCTTTACTCAGCTACATTTATGATTCAGATGTACTTTTTACTCCACTATATTTTTAATTGACAATGAACATTACTAATTACATTTTGCACCACTGCTTAAGATGTCATTAAGGCTCAACACTTCCCTACCTGCATCTGAGTGACTTTTTTAGAGTTTTCTAGCCTCATTTTCAGTCCAAAAAATTCCCGTATTAATTCAGAAAACTTTGAGAACCAACTTTTGTTGAAGTTATCCTCCCTCTCTGAGACTGAGAACTTCATCAAATCACAGTCAGCTCTGAATATTTGTTTTTTTCTAAAACTGACGTTTTATTTGTTCATTGAAGATCCCTTTTTAAAAGATCGCTTTACTAGTTTGTCTGTATTTGACCGGCTTGTTCGATCTTTGTTTTATTCCGCCACGTGGCAGAGGCTGTTGTGTTGATGTTGTTGGTTAATGCAGTGTCGAGGTGTGTAGGTATTTTAGGAAATGAAACCTTACAAGTCAACCGTTTTGGACGTTTCACTAACACATGTTTTGGTGTCGAGGACTAGTTTATATTTAAGCCACGTTCAAATACTCAAGTACCGTAATTTCTGGACTATAAAGCGCACCCATATATAAGCCGCACCCACTGAATTTTACAAATATTTTTTATTTTTAACATAAATAAGCCGCAGGTGTCTACACTAATGTACTTTACACAGGCTTTAACGAAAGACACGTTACACACGGTGTAACGGGTGAAATATATTGCGCTTCCTTTAGGAGCATAGCGGTATTTTGGGAATAGCCTGCCAGAAGCGAGCTCTCCCTTCACTCTGACTCAACGCGTTACAACGGCTTGTATCTAAACAGTAGCTGACCAAGAAAGTCATTGTTCACTGTCTATCTCCTTCCTTTCACAACTATTTCTCTCGGGAGTTTATCTTTTGGCATCGTCGTGCGTTTAAAAATCACCCAATGGAAGTTTTTTCTCCCGATGCCGTGCAGCTCAGAACACAGGTGAGGTGCGTTTTTTCGTTTCCGTTCTGAGATTTCATTAGTCTAATGTTATGGAGTTCAGTTTTTTGGCTTGAGGTTTGTGAAACCGGGAAAAACCAGGAAAAATATATAAATTAGCCGCTTCGTTGTTTAAGCCGCGGGGTTCAAAACGTGGGGAAAAAAGTAGCGGCTTATAGTAGATGATTTGTAATGGAGTAAGTTTTGAATTAAGGTATCTTTATTTAAGTATGATTTTCAGGTGGTCTTTACATCTCTAGGAGTTTTCTATGGAACACTTGGAGGAGGCAGGGTAGTGGTCCGGTACTTTTGCCTCTACAATAAACTGAAGATTTCATCTCCGGCTTGATCAACCATTTCGATCAACATAAATCAGTATGGCTGAGGATGAATCGGTTCAAACTTTTCTGTACATTAGTAAAGAAGCAGACGGAGACAAGATCCGGACAGGAGCCGGGTTTCTAGTTAAGAACGTGCCACTCTTTATCTTTATCTTCTCAGCACTAAAAATGCCACACGGGTTTAAGTAGCAAAAGGATGTAATTTCGCTGATAAACTGTTTTGGGTTAATCGAAAGTGCACAAAGCTGTCTTTCTTTTCGCTCTTTCTTTTTCTTTTTTTAATCGATTCATTTGTTTTGCTCGAGCATGCGGCGTGTGAGTAATGCAGTATGTTAGCAACGGGACCAAATTAGGCCTGCATGTGTTGCTGTGTGATTAGGTGTGTGATTAGGTGTGTATAGGCAGCTTCAGTGCTAACATAATTAAGCTGTCAGTCAAAGCCACAACCGTGTGTGTGTGTGTGTGTGTGTGTGTGTGTGTGTGTGTGTGTGTGTGTGTGTGTGTGTGTGGTCGTTCATGGGGCATTCGATGGAAGAGGGGAGGAAACTGGTGAAGGAATGAAGGACAGTTAAAAACCTCCAGCTTCTTTTTTTCTACTTTCTATTATTATTATCAGTATTATTATTATTATTATTATTATTATTATTATTATTATTATTATTATTATTATTATTATTATTGTTGTTGTTGTTAATAATGTTGTTGTTGTTGCACACATGATTTGAACTATGAACTTAAGCCCCTCCCACTTTGAACAACAGCTATTGCATGTAATTTTGATCTATTTGCCAGTTCTGGTTATTAAAAACAGAAATCTGTTTTTGTTTTTCATTTTTTCCTTTTAACTTGTTTTATCATCAAACTGGTTTGTTTTCAAATCTTTTGTTTATTTCCAAACCTGTTTATTTTCAAACCTGTTTAGATTCAAATGTTTTATTTTCAAACCTGTTTATTTTCAAATCTGTTTATATTCAAACGTTTTATTTTCAAACCTGTTTATTTACAGACATGTTTAAATTCAAACGTTTTTTTTCAAACCTGTTTATTTTCACCCTTTTTTTCCAAACCTATTTACTTTTAAGCCTGTTTTATTTTGTTTAAACTAGTTTTATTGTCAGATGGGTTTTATTTTATAATTTTTTTAAACGTTTATTTTAAAGCTATTCTCTTTAAATGTGTTGTTTTTGTAATTACTGCTGAGGCAATACAGAATACCCGAAGCAAATCCAACCTCTCTTTTTTTATTTTTTTATTTGCAGGTTGTGTTCGAGGGCATCCGTGGTGATGGGTTTGAGGGCGACATCGCTATCGACGATGTCTCCGTCACTAAAGGGAAATGCAAGCAGGAGAAGCTCCCTGAAACAGGTTGGCTTACACTATATCTTAGCTTAGAAGTGCTTATATAATTAGACACATGTATATCTGCTATACATTTCCAGCGCGGTTTGCGAAACGCCATGATAGAACCGTAAAACTGTCATTTGTAAGCAATCTTATTATACACCGTTATTAAAGATTCATCAACACCTGATCATCATCTGATCAGTCAGGAACATCTCTGGTGTAAAAATGCATTCCATGGGCAGGTAGTGACATGTAGGAGTACTGCGAAGAAAATAACAAATAATTAATAATATATTCAGTGTTTTTTGTTTATCCTTCTTTCTTTCTTTTTTAGAAACGAATGCTGCTTTTTTTTTAACTGCAAAATAATTCTGACATGAAAAATATCATTAGAATATTTTGAAACCAAGACAATACAGTTACTGTATATAATTTGTGATAAATCATTTATATATATATATATATATATATATATATATATATATATATATATATATATATATATATATTTATAATTATGAACAAAAAAATTGTAAATAATATAATAATAATAATAATAATATTAATAATAAATTAATATAAGACTTTTGCATATTGAATTGAAGTAAACTCAGATGTTGTGCTTTTGGGAGAAAATGGGATAAATTGGGAAAAAAACAAAAAAACATTTACAGGCAACTCTTTTTCTGGAAAATATCTGGGCCCTTTGCCAGCCAATCCAGTGGAAGCTAGAAGAGCTCCTGCCTGGCACAGCGCTGGTGTTTGTGTCTCTTTCCCGTTCTCTGGTTAGCCCCTAGTGGCCCAGCAGGACTCCTTCTAAGCAAACACTGGCACGGTGACAGGAAAAAACCCTGCAGCCAAAAAGAAACCGGCGATGATCCAGAGTGCCATTGTCTCCGATTATCCTTATACGCAAACCGAGATGAAGATGTAAAGCTGGAATCATAGAGTCATGTACAGTATCTCACAAAAGTGAGTACACCCCTAACTATTTTGGTGTATTCTCAAAGGACAATACTATAGAAATGAAATTTGGATGGAGTAGTCAATGTGCAGCTTGTATAGCAGCATAGATTTACTGACTTCTGAAAATAACTCTAAATACATCCATTATTGTCTACATAACACATGGCAACAAAAGTGTCGTGTAACCGTGCAAAGCCTCATGTCCTATTCATTATGTTCATGTATTTGTCTGCTTGGCAGGACCATACAAATTAGTGTATCTTGTATTAGAGCAGTAAAATTTGGTGCTTTAAGTCCAATTCTCTCATACTGACCACTGGATGTTCAACATGGAACCTAATGGAAAAAACTCCCTGAAGATTTGAGAATTAGAATTGTTGCTGAGGCTGTAAGAAGGTCGGTAACATCCTGAAACTGAGTAACAGTACACTGGTTGGGGTCATACAGTACAAGACGGTATCCAATCTCTTGTATTGTTTTAGGACCAGAATAGTAAACATTTTTATTATTACTGGTGTGTTTGGCTGCTTGCTGTTGCGATAATCAGTGTCCTTTTTTTCCTGTAAAAACCTTTTTTTATTAAATGTCATTTCATGCCAATCCTAACAACTGGTTGAAATTGAAGTCCCCTCAGACTTGTACACAAATCCCAAGCTGTAAAGAAGAAATGAGGAAAAATGTCAACGATGAATACAGGCAGAATGACGGAGAACATATTTTCAGTATCAGTACGTGTACGAACCCTTCGCTCTGCGGATACAAGTTGTTTATTGATTTGAAATTTCACATTATACAGATTGTGAGAGGGGATGAGTTAAATGGCGTTCTGTAGTGTGTCTATTCCCATCGCTTGTTGCAAACGGATCCAGCAAGTGCGAGGTTACCGTTTTATGTATCATTCCCTGAGCTCCCCGAGTCAATAAAATCAAGTACGTTCTGTTAGATGTCAAATTGAAGACGAACTGGAGATATTAAAGCGGCCAGTTTTGTTTGCGCTTGCACGAAAAGAAATAGTTTTCTGATTGAGTTGATGAGGCAATTACAGTGGCAGGTACAGGCTTAGATTTATAAATACAAAGTGTATAGAGATACACTGATTTTGTAAAATGCGGAAAAATAAAAAAAGAGCAGAAAAACTGATACTGGACAGACAGACGGACAGGCAGACAGACGGACAGACAGGCGGATGGATATTAGATAGACAGACAGACAGACAGACAGACAGACAGACAGACAGACAGACAGATATTAGGTAGGTAGGTAGGTAGGTAGGTAGGTAGGTAGGTAGGTAGGTAGATAGATAGATAGATAGATAGATAGATAGATAGATAGATAGATAGATAGATAGATAGATAGATAGATAGACAGACAGACAGACAGACAGACAGATATTAGGTAGGTAGATAGATAGATAGATAGATAGATAGATAGATAGATAGATAGATAGATAGATAGACAGACAGACAGACAGACAGACAGACAGACAGACAGACAGACAGACAGACAGACAGATATTAGGTAGATAGGTAGGTTGGTAGGTAGGTAGGTAGGTAGGTAGATAGATAGATAGATAGATAGATAGATAGATAGATAGATAGATAGATAGATAGACAGACAGACAGACAGACAGACAGACAGACAGACAGACAGATATTAGGTAGGTAGATAGATAGATAGATAGATAGATAGATAGATAGATAGATAGATAGATAGATAGATAGATAGACAGACAGACAGACAGACAGACAGACAGACAGATATTAGGTAGGTAGGTAGGTAGGTAGATAGATAGATAGATTGATTGATTGATTGATTGATTGATGATTTTGTTAATGCAACAGATACGAACAACTCTTTTTTTTTTTTTTTTTTTTGCTTTGTCATCACTGAAGGACTGACAAAGCACAATAAAAAATATTGAATTGAAACCAGTTTTATATTATTTGAAAGATGTTGTACAATACAATATAAGCACTTAAATGTAATCAGGGTTGGACCCCAGGGAGCAATAAAACATTTGATACACTGACCGAATGCTGTAGTAAAGTGTGTGATCTGGGAGCAATCAGAGATGGAAACCTGAGCCAAGCTTATTGGATGTTCGTTTCTTCAATTTTTCTTTCTTTTCTTCTTTTTTTTCTTCTTCTTCTTAAAACGCATAAAAAGTAGTGCTGGAAAAGAATCATGTAAGACACGCAAATCAGCTCCTAAATGAGTGCAGACGAAAGCTGAGGAGAGACTCTTGGATCTGTTGCCTGCTCTTGCAGATTACACTTGAAAATGTATTTTTTTTTTTTTGCATGTGTGGGTGTGTGTGTGCTCTGTTTGGTTTGGTTTTATTCCTACGTGCTTTTCATTTGCATCCAATTGATTGACTGAAAGTGTTATTTTCCTGTTAACATTTTGCTCTCAGTTTGACTCTGCATTTTGAAGCCCACAAGCTCCTCCTTTCCTGTACAATCTCCTGTGCAGAACATAAGAGTATTTAAACTGTAGCTGTTGTTATATAGCTGCTTTCTTCTGAACACATTCTGTACCTTTAGGATGTAACATTCACCTGGAAATATATACATGGGCTACATATGGTGTATATTACTGGTATACATATTCATAAACCAACTCAGTAACTGGGAGAGGTAGAGTTCAATCCCATCTTTTTTTTTTTAAATAGGGGGAATACACACTCCTGTTTTATCTTCCTAATCTAACTGACTCCTTTATGACTCCTATTCTATTCTATTCTATTCTATTCTATTCTATTCTATTCTATTCTATTCTATTCTATTCTATTCTATTCTATTCTCCAATGGTTAAATCTAGTCTAGTTTAATCTAATGTAGTCTATTCCATTCTTGTGTAGTCTAGTCTATTAGAATCAAATCTATTTGTCTATACTGCTCTATTCCATTCTAGTCCAGTCTAGTCTAGTTTATTCTAGTCTAGTCTAATCTAGTATAGTGTTGTTTATTCTATTCTAATGCTGTCTATTCTGTTCTAGTTTAGTTTTTTCTATACTGCTCTATTCCATTCCATTTTATTCTAGTCTAGTCTAGTCTGTGGTCTATCATTTTCTAGTGTAGCCTTTTATAATCAAGTCTATTCTATTTTGTTCTATTGTAGTGTAGTCTGTTCTATTCTATTTTATTTTACTCTATTTTATTCTATTCTGGTCTAGTCTATTCTAGTCCATTCTTTTCTATTTTATTCTAGTGTAGTTTAGTCTATTCTATTTTAATCTAGTCTAGTGTTTATTCTATTTTAATGTTGTTTATTTCATTCTTTTCTAGTAAAGTTTTTCTATACTGCTCTATTCTATTCTATTCTATTCTATTCTATTCTATTCTATTCTAGTGTAGTCTATTTTAATCAAGTCTATTCTGTTATATTCTAGTGTAGTCTATGCTGTTCTATTCTACTTTATTCTACTCTATTTTATTCTATTCTGGTCTAGTCTATTCTAGTCCATTCTATTCTATTCTAGTGTAGTTTAGTCTATTATATTCTAATCTAGTCTAGTGTTGTTTATTCTATTCTAATGTTCTTTATTCTGTTTTAGTTAAGTTTTTCTATACTGGTCTGTTCTATTCTATTCTAGTCTAGTCTAGTGTGGTCTATTCTTTTTTATTCTATTCTATTCTATTTTAGTGTAGTTTAATCTGTTCTATTCTATTCTAGTGTAGTCTAGTCGAGTGTGGTCTATTCTATTCTAATCAAGTCTATTCTGGTGTAGTTTATTCTGTTCTAGACTACAGTAGAATGGAGTAGAATAGAATAGAATAGAATAGAACAGAATAAACTACACTAGAATAGACTTGATTAGAATAGACTAGACTAGAATAGAATAGACCACACTAGACTAGACTAGACTAGAATAGAATAGACCACACTAGACTAGACTAGACTAGACTAGAATAGAATAGAACAGATTCAGATTAAGATTCAGTCTTGTGTTGCATTATAATATTCTAGTCTAGTGTTGTTTATTCTGTTATAGACTAAAGTTGTCTATACCTTTCATTTCTATTCTAGTCTGTTTTGTTCTATTTTAGTATTTTTTATTTTATTTTGTATTGTATTGTTGTCTATTTTATTCTAGTGTAGTGTTTTCAACACTGTTCTGCTCAAGTGTAGTCTAGTCTATACGGCAACTTTCTAATAAAACTTAAATACCGCATTTTTGATACACAATAAAAGATTCCCTCCAAAAATCCATAATTCATTGCATTCATTTTATTTCATTGTGTTGTATTTTTTTCTATTATTCTCTTAATTTGTTACAGTACATATATTCGTCAGTTCTTTAAATTGGTTTTTATTTGATACATCTGTTCTAACACATTTTGTTCTTTTTTCTCAGTTTTTTAATAACAGTTAAGTACTGCATTCTTCGGCTCAAATTATGGTAAGGGGTAATATAAATAAAGTGTCAAATATTTCTGGAGATGTTTTTTATTTTATTCTCGTACGTTTTCTCTCGATTAAATGTTTTTATAATTTTTTTGCTGTGTCACTTCTTTGTAGTCTTCTCGTCATTAATAGCTTTTATATCAGGAGCTGCCAATGGCTTGTGTCTTTCTGATGTTTTTTCTCAGATGAAAAATAATGGGTAGCAGCAGCAGCAGCATTGACACTGCGAGTGTATCTGTGTGTGGTGTGTGTTGGTGGGTGTGGTGCTTCTCTTTGAACCCCATCCTGGATCTAGTGTTTATTTACACCCATGTTGTTCCAAAGTGCAATATGTATTTTTTGTTCTCTTTGCTTTGCTTTGTGTGTGTGTGTGTGTGTGTGTGTGTGTGTGTGTGTGTGTGTGTGTGTGTGTGTGTTTGAGGAATACCTTACGAATACATGTGGTAAAAAACAGAAAGAGGATCTGATCTTTCAAGACTTGTAATTCTATAATTATGTATAATTCAAACAGTAGAGAATTCAAACCCATTTCTTACTCCGAGTATGTAAATATATATATACATCTGTACATTTATCCATCCTTCTACTGATATATCTATTCATAAAGCCATCCACCCATCCATTCATCTATTGATATGTCTATTCAAAAATTCTTGTAATTCTCTTCAAAAATCCTTATATTTATTCATCCATCTATCCATGCACACACACACACACACACACACACACACACACACACACACACACACACACACACACACATATACACATGAATACATTTATTCATTCTATTATTCCATCAATATATTTATGCATTTATTCATAAGTCCATGCATCTATTAATACATCCACTCATACATCCATTCTAAAATCTACCTATCTACTGTACATCTCCTGCCATTCTTCCATACATACACTTGTCCATCCATCAGTCCGATCATCCTTTCATCCATCTATTTATCCATCCATTAACTCCAATTAAAGCATTTTATTATAGGTTCAGTGTAATGTGTAATGTAAAATGTTGTTTATTTATGAATTTATTTTACCATCTGTACATTCATTCATCCATCTACTGAAATATTCATTCATAATTCCATCTATCCATATATCGATAATTGTATTTATAAATCCATACATCCAGCCATTCATCCAAACAAAAATCCATCCATCCATCCATCTGTCCATTCATTCATCCATCCATCAGTTCATTCATTCATTCATTCATGCATTCATTCATTCAATCATTCTTTCTTTCATTCATCCATTCATTCATTCATTTATTCATTCATCCAAAAATTTATTCATCCTTTCACAGATCCATGAATCTATACATCCATCCATACATCTATCAATACATCCATCCACCCAGCCATTCAATGAAACAAAAATCCATCCATCCATCCATCCATCCATCCATCCATCCATCCATCCATCCATCCATCCATCCATCGTCTATTCAACCATTCATTCATTCATTTATTCATTCTTTCTTTCATTATTTTACTTACTTCTAAGAAAGCATTATGTCATAGTTTCAGTGTAATGCAAATTTTTAATGTTATTTGTTGATTCATTTGTAGTTGTAAATTCAGAAGTAAAAAACGGAACCCTGGAACTGACTGCATGTTAAATGGAATGATAAAATGATTGGAATCGATGGATGGAATGGAATGATTTACAAAATAAGCTTAGAGGAATCCCTAATATTTACAAATGTAAAAAAGCAGGAATCGATTGCCACTTCTAATAGGTTTATATGCTAAAGTTTCAAAAAACTCAGTGTCAAAACTAGAAAAATTCTAATCGAATATTGAGTTCATACTGACAACCCCAGTACTTATATACACACACACACACACACACACACACACGTGCGGTTACAGTTCTCTAGAACGTGGCATGTGTCCAGTACTTGAAGCCTTCTTCCATTACTGACCCAGTGCTACAAAAAAAACGAGCTGGGTCCTCAAAGGCCCTTGAGTAGCGACAGGCGCTTCAGTTGTGCGTCACTGAAACAGAAGAATAGAGGGCTTTATTAAAAACGTATTGATTTTACTGCCAGAGCTAGAAAAGCTTTTATATAAATAATATCGATCTCTTTAATAGAAAGCTCCTCTTTATGTATTAAACCTGTTTTGTTGGTGGCATGCATGCATTATGCACGCCACGTGTGTGTGTTTGTGTGCACACATGCTTAAGAGACGAGGAGAAAGAGTTTGTAAATGCATGTGGAAATACTTAACTTCGATATCAGGAACAAAATACACCATGCTTTGTTTGTATCTCATTAGAGAGAGTGTTTTTTTCTAATTTTTTACAAAGGTGCGGATCAGTTTAAATGCATTATATTGTACACAGTTTGGTTAATGAGGCTAAATATAAGCTTTTAATCAGCTTGAAGCATGATGTATAATGATGACCTTCGGATTTGTTTCATTATTTGACCGTAGCAGCTTCGACAGCCTGAGAACGTTTTAGAATCTTTATTACATTTCTGTTTTCTGCTTTAAACTCAAATGACTAATAACTTATAATGTTGAATAATATGTAATATTAAAATTGTGTAATGGAAGTAAAGCTGCACAAAATATTCCACTCGAATTTCAGAGCCAAAAGGAGGTTGAATGTATTTTTTATATGCTTAGTAAAAACATGAACAGAATTTTATTATAAAGTCATTTCATAATATAGTTATATAGCGTTAATGATCCCTGATGGGAAAATTAAGGTATTCAGAGCGGAATGGTAATAAAAGTTACCATGAGAATAGTAAATAAAGGGCATTTTATAGAATTGAATTGAAAATAATAATTTAAAAAAATAATAATAGTCATTGATTCGTTTCTTCAGAATGACTCCACAATATCTAAATCGAAACCAGCATGTTAGTGAATTCCACTGATTATGAGGTAAAGAAAGAAGCAAACATCAGTAGTTTTGTAAATTGCTTTTCTTTGTAGAGGCTTGAAACAAAAATACCCAATTTCCAGTATGAGCTGATCGATTCGATTCGATTCAATTCAATTCAATTTTGTCTATAAAGCTCTTTTAACAAATCGACATCGTCCCAAAGCAGCTTTCCAGAAATTACTAGGGATGTAAAATTCACAAATATAAATATTAACATTTTACTTTTACATTTATGGCATTTGGCAGACTGCATCATCCAGAGCAACTGCAGCAAAAATTATCTTATTGAGATTAAGGGTTGGGGATGAGGGCCTTGCTCAGGGGCCCAGGATTTGCAGTTTGGTGTGACAGGGATTTGAACTCTCTAACTTTGGAGCCGCTATCTGCTAAGCTACTTCCGTTACTACATTAGTACCTATGCATTTGTTCCTAATGAGAAAGCCAATGGAGACAGTACCAAGAAAAATGAGGATATGATGAAGAAACCTTGGGAGAAACCAGACTCATTTTTGACAAAAGGCATTGTCACAAAGATCAAGATGTAGATTTTAATTTTTTTGAATGAGGCGACAACTGACAAAAAAAACTCTTTTGAAAGTCAAGTGCTCTTTGGTGTTGCCCTTATTAATAATGAATAATAATAATCTCTTCACCAAGACCTTTACTTCCTTCTTTTCTCTTCTTCTTCTTAACACCTCGCCCACCTGTCCGATCAGACATTTAGTCTCATTCTTCTGCGACTCCTTTGGTACAGCTTGGAATTGTGGCCTCTATAATTGTGCAAATATCTTTTTGAAACAACATATTTGTATTTGACTTCTACAGTTGTGTACTGTAAAGATCTGAAATGTTCGATCTGACCAGAGTGACCTGTTACGTGGATATCCGATGAATTCGGTGTATAATTGTATACATTTTTGCAGCATTATTGCTTAATTTTATTAAAGTTTCTAATGAATTTGCTCACTGTTTAATGTTGTTAATGATGTTTAATGTCTTGCCTTCAATGCCTGTAAGTAAAATGTTGAATTTCAGAATCTGAGTTGGGGTTCTGAGGGGTCAGAAGGTGAAGTGAAATGCAACTGGCAGGACAGTTTTGTTTAGGATTACAACAGTGATTCTTAGGTACATGTCTGCAAGTGCAACATGGTTTAGGACAAAAAAAAAACACTTAAAATGATTCCTTTCCGTTTTGTCCTTGTCCCCAGACGTGCTTCCAGGGGCAGCCCGAAGCCTTCGCCCTGTTACCCGGACCGAGTTGCTTGTTACCTCCATGTGCCTCTACATCCTGCTCTTCTACAGATGATGGACGATACACCTGTTCATCCCCCACGCACCTGCTGAACCCCTCCTGTGGCATCAACCAACACTGCCCAGATATGTCCCTTTCCTTTCCTTCCCTTTTCTTCCCTTCTCTTCTTTTTAACCACTGTTCCTGTCATTTACACCCCTTCACCACCTTTTCCATGCTTTTCTTCCATGCTTGATCACCCTTGACCACTTGCACTTTCCATACTATTTATCTCTCTGGCTTTTTGTTTCTCTTTTCAATCGATTAAATTCTTTCCATCTTCCCCTCGGTTTTGACTCGAATAATATTCGTATCATTTGCATCCGTTCAGTGTATTAACCCCTCTTCCCACCCACCTTGTTTCCTCTCTTTCCTCTGCCCCCCCCTGTGTTGCTGACACACCAAAGTGTCAATTAATGCTACCAAAGATGATGGCGGTTCTGCAGATGATGTGGAAAGTCGGGGCAAATAGCACCGGAAGGCTGAATCGCCTGAAGGGCTAAATTGCCCGTTTTTTTTACAACGACTCTCGCAATGGTGAAGACGTGAGAATGGCCACAAGGAACGAGACAAAACCTCTCGCCGGACTCAGAATGCGCCGACTACAAGAGAGCATGTACAGAAACATGTATATGATATATTTACCTAAGTATCAACACATGGACTGCTGAGACTAATCAAGACTAAAGTTAAAGTAAAGAAGCACAAATTTATATGCTTTTTTTTTTTTTTTTTTTTTGAATTATTACGATTACTTTGGTTTCCCTGTGTGGTATTTTTGTCCAACGACAAATTTGCTGTATGCCTTCGTCCCTTATTATAAATGACATTTCCTGCCTTGCTGCTGAACAAAATAGTGGCTGAACTATACATCGGGACGTGTCTACCCGCACCGCGACGGCAACCCGTATTATATGTATACGTAAAACCGCATGTTGAACATCGGTGCCGATCGGGGGGACGGACTAACGGATGCTCGATTTGACTTCTCAGAGGAGCATGAGGTCCATGAGGACTCCCGATGACGAACTTCCTAGAAGGTCATGTGCATGCTCCACGTTTCGGACTTGGTGATCGAATAGCGACGAGAAATGAACAAAAAAAAGTTGCTGAAGAGGATTTGTATTGGCCAAGGTGCATCCTAGCATTTCGACATCTGCTGCTAAAAAATGTCCGGGTTTGTTTCGTGCTTTGTGAAAGCGCGGACGCTCGGGAACACGGGACTCAAAGTTTTGGCACAAAGAAAAAAGTTTGATGGAAGTTCTCATCGGAAAAAACAAATAAACAACGAACGCCGACATTTCATATGAAGCAATACAGCATAATAACAATTCTACGACGCTGAGCATTTTAGTGTTGTGAATATGTACCACTGTCATAGTTTATGCTTTGAGCAACAAAGACATTATCATGTGCTTCGTTCAGACATTTCAACGCATCAGCTTTTACTGTGAACCGTTTCTGCTAGTCGGTTGGGATCAAGGTCCCATGGAGTGCATCAGGGTTCTCTGTTAGGTTCCTCTGTGAATGCCGTTTTACTCACGATTCCTTCATCAAACAACCATGAATGCAGATTTTTTTTATTAAGGAGCACAATATATATATATACCACACAGATAATGGAAAGAACCGTGTGCCTCTGTCATTCTGCACATTATGGGCGAACTTGGTGCAACAAAACCATCATATATCGATTTCTTTTGACCCCGCTATTATCCACATCCCTAATCCGATATGCGACGCCTGATCACCGAGGTTTCATTGAGAGATTGGCTTTCTGAGGTCACGTCGTGCTTTCTCCTCACTGTCGAGAAAAAAACCCTTGCCTGTAAAATTTGCTAGCATTCATATTTAATCAATAATTATTTCCATTTATCGCAGGATGCTAGATCGCTAAACCCGCTACATTCCGGTAAAGGTGTTGACTCGCTTCTCAGAGCATATATAGATATAGATATAGATATATATATATACAGTAATCCCCGATTTATTACGTTGGTTACAAAAAACGCGATAAACGGACCCCAACCCCAAAAATGTTTTTTTTTTTTTTTTATTGTTTAAACTGTAAATCATGCTCCCACACACTTTAAACACACACAAAAAATTTGCAAAATTATAGCAAGATGAATTTTGTGTAAATGCATAGAAATACAGTACACTGTATCACATTTATAGTGAAGTGTACAGTAAACAGTTCTGTAGTAGCCTATGCGTAGTTTCTCCGCTTGTTTATTGGTCCAAAAAAGAGGCGGAGTTAAAGATACACATCACCGCGTTCTTTAAGTTCTGTACTGTATGAAGATTTTACTTCATTTTATAATTAATAATTATATATTTTTTAATGCATCCCATTATTTCAACTTTCTTTCGGCTTCTCCCATTAGGGGTCGCCACATGCTGAACACGCTGGATGCCCTTCCTAATGCAACCCTTTCCATTTATCCGGGCTTGGGACTGGCATTAAGAGTGCACTGGCTCATGCAACCCTAATGGCTGGGGTTGGTTTCCATTATTTCAACATAAAAGTCCATAAAAACAATTCCCTATAAGTTTTTTGGTCCATCGTGCTCTCCGCGAGAGACCGGGAAAATCAGGCAAAATAATTAGTTATGTGGCAAAATGCAATTCCGTGATAAACCAGGGCCGCAGAATTCAAACCGCGGTAAAGTGGGGGATTACCGTGTATATTTATATATATATTTATGTATTTATATATATATTTTTTTTATTTTAGGGTCCACACCAATTGTACCTTACATAGTTTCACGGCCTGAGTGTTTCCATTAATGCTGACTCATGCACTTACATGCTGCTTACAGTATCATGATATTAAATGCTTCCTGAACAGAATAATCAGAAATCTCAAAATTAGGTAATGAGGGAACAGGTATATTACTTTATGACTCTCGATAATAAATAATACAGTTGGACTGGAAATGAACATTTAGGTCACCCAGTGCTGGGTCCTGCATGGACAAAATCCCAGCATGGGCTGCTTGAACACACCTGTAATCATTTTTTACAAAGGAATTGTAGGTGGGAACAATGTTAACAGTTACGTAGCAGCCCAAATTGAACTGTTAATATCATTATCAAGACTCTTTTAATATTTGAGATCATTTTTCCCAAATTATTTTAGTTTTGCTTTTGGGCAGCAGTATCACTCCAATAAACAAAATTGCCATATAGTCCTTTTTTTTCTTTTTTGCTACATTGTTGTGGTAGAATGTTTGGAAAAAACGAATCTTGGTAACATACCTGTTCCCTTTCAGGTCCTCCTGCCTGATCCTGCCAGCTCTAGGTCTTTATCCGGGCCAATTAGAATGGAAGTCCTAAAAGGCCATGCATTACAAAATTTCTCATGATTACAACATATTTCCTTGCCATAACAAAAGTTGTATCATCGTTATCAGGACGTCATTTCCTCTTGATCTTGACAAACTTTGTTTCCTCGTGATCGGTACTTAATTTTTCTGTGTATTCGGTAAAAGAGCATGTTCCAGAGGCCGCATCATCGCAGCATCGTGGATGATCGCATTCGCTTTTATTATTTACTTTTACTCAATCTAATAAAGTCCACATTTGCTGTTGGGAATAAGTAACAGAGATTTCAGACGACAACACGTACTTCTTGATACCGTGTACACCAGAAACATTCACAAGCTACAAGATTTTCTCATGTGATACAATTACGCCGTTAGAAAACGGGTTGTTACACTGAGGTCACGAGAAAAGTGAACACAAGGTGTTATGTTGGGATCAAAAGTTGTGAGAACGCGAAAACTACTTTTGTGACGTCGAGATCACGACAAAAACGATTGAGAAACATATGATAATGCATTGCCTCTTAGGACTAACGTAAATTCAAGATTTTACTGCTGACTTATTTTCCTATATATATATATATATATATATATATATATATATATATATATATATATATATATATATATACTGTATTTTTTTTTTTTTTTTAAACATCGCTTATATATATGGAACGCTTCATGTAAAAGCCTATACTAAGCATCATCTAGACATTTCATGTACCTCAGTAGATGTTAGGCTAGCACTGAGAGTTCATAGCGCAGTGTTTCGAGGTCACAGGATACGTTCATGAATACTTTTTCGTTCTTTCGACCCTTTACGTACGTCATCATCATTCAGCCTATTATCTTTTTATCTTTGATCATTTTTATCATCACGCTGGATCGCCATGAGGTGCCATGTGCATGTGCGATTATCGAATTTCACGTCGAAAGAAACGGATTAAACGGTGCGTTAAAATAACAGCGATGGGAATGATTGGAAAGATCATCATTAAGGATGATTTTGAATATGCGACTTGGCTGCTAACGTTTTTCTCTCGCTCTTTTTCTTTCTCCGTTTCTGTTTCTCACAGTTTCGTCGAAACGTGCCTCGTGTGTTACGGAAGGTCAGTTTCATTGCTTTGAAGACAACGAGCGAATGGAGTTCAGATAAAAGGCTATCGTTTGCCCTAAACGGCTATTAGTTGAGCGATTGTAACGATCCCCCATACAAAAGATCAGAAAATCAGCACTGACAAACTTCCTGCAAGTGAATCTTGCACTTCCGAGCTGAAATCGATTCCCAGATTCAAACACAGATTTGATTGAGTTGCACAGTAATTGTAGCTTCCAATTATTTCGGTTATTAAACAGCCATTCGCGTTCGCTGGTCCTGGCCGTACATTGTTTCGAAGAAACAAATCGAATGACAATCGCATGATTATCACACTCACCGTCCTTTATATTAGGAACCCTTAGTACACAGCCAATTATGTGCGTTAAAATCATTCCAAGAAAGTTCCAGTTAATATTCCCGTTTTATTTTTTCCCCTATTTGTTTTCCATAAATTGCCAGATTCCAGGTGACCCAAATGGGACCAGATTTTGGTCTGCCCTTGGCATAGCTTATTTGCCACAATATGTTCAACATGCCATTCTGTTCATCGTGGTTCTAATAAATGGTTATTTGAGTTACTTTAAGTTTGATCCAGAACCTCAAAAATTGCTGATAAACACATTGTGAAAATCCATGTATCTATGTATCTCCATGTGATTAGAGGTCAAACGAGAGTTTATTTTATCAATAGCTACTGTAGTTTGGATCGTACTTACCGATAGCTGTTGAATCAGTTTTTTAAATGGATACTGGATAAAAAACAAACACAACACTCCACCTAAAATAGTAGTGAACTCATGAAAATGTGCTAAAGGAAATAAATATACAAATATTTATTAATAAATATAATTAGATAATTAATAAATGATAAATAATAAATATAATATAGGGTTGTCCATGCAGCACGCAGTGTCGTGTAATAAACAAACAGCAAATTCCGTCAGTGATTCGCCCCTAGTGGCCGTTCTAGTAATGACAGCGGACAGGAAGCCAGAAAAGCATAAAGAGCGGATTTTTGGCGATAGACGATAATTCTAGCTATCAGCTATCAGTGCCGATTAATTGGCAAAACCGATTAATCGGTTGATCTCTTGTTATGATTGTTTGTTGCACTGCTGCTACAGGAATAAAGGAGAACTGCATGAATGTACAGGTTTTCACTAAAACAGATGGTATATACAAAACACAATATACAACTTCAGCAGTATGCAATATTGGTTTTCCCTTACATTCATTATGTCCTGGTGTAGAACCCTGAAAAACATCACGAGGTTAAATTTGCAAATGAAACACGCTAAACACATTGAAAAAACAAACCTACAAAAGGCATGCTTTGTCAACAATTTATTTTTGTATCTCGAGTGCTGAAAAAAACTTTCTGGGCGTGGCCAGACCAAGACCACTGCGTTATCCATAAAAAAAACAAAAAAACAGTGGAGCCATGTGGTGAAATTTCACGCTTCCTCACACACATACAGACATGCATACACATGAAGATGAAGCAATCACACCATGGTTGTACCATAAGTCCTTATAATGAATTGGTCAGAATGTGTGAGCGGGAATGTTATGTTCATTTTGTTATTGTCCCTTTTTTCTTTTTTTTTTCTTCAGATGTACCAGTGCACAAATGCAAGGAAAGCTTGTAGTGCTGGCTGTTGTATACTCTGTCATGTAATAAACTATTTTAGAGGCAAATATATTTGAAATATGAACCCAAATAATATAAATAAATAACCGTAAAAGACTTGTTGCGTTTTTATCGTCTTTATATGTAGCTTTGGTACTCAGTTATACAATACAAATCAAGTATTGGGAAAAACAAAACAAAAAAACTAAATAACCCAAATAAATGGAATACTGCAGCTTTGTTGGCTAATTCAGATCAATTAATGCCATTAGTAAAAGAAAAACCTGTACCGAAAATTGCTTTTAAGCGTTATTAAGCAGGTGGGTGGGAATAATAATCGTATGATTACTAAAAAGCCAGTTTATAATCGATTGTTGCTGTGAAAGTAAACGCACTAGCTGTAAAAAAAAAAAAAAATTGAATGAATGAAATTAGACGTTCCGTTGGTGCTTACTCAGCAATTTCAACCATCGATGTCTGCTCTTTGGATAAATCAGAGACAATAGAGACACTATTTAGAGACTATGAAATGTGTGAAAGAAAGAAAAAGGTCACTTTTTAGAAGCGTTACTATACATTTAAAACAATCACATGTTTACCTTGGTTTTTTTTCTATTGTTGACTGATTCACAAAGTTGACTGACATGAACTTCGAGAAAATCTTAAGATTTTAGTATAAACCACAAGGTTACCTAAAAGTGATTTGGCCACCAGTGCAAACAAGGCAGGTTTATCACCAGACCATGTAACTGCTTTTTTTCCAGGCTGGAAAGACAATTTTTATAAGTGGGGCCATTAAGGGAATCCAGACAAGTAGGAGGCCACTCACAAAGGTTTTGGGGATGAATGAAGGTGCCTTTAGCATGGCAGCAATAAACCTATGAGGCCCTAGAGAAATGCCAACTGTGCTGCTCTAATAGCTGACATTTGGTTACTTGATGTGGACTTTCTGTCCCTAAAAAAATGTCAGTATATTGGAAAGCAGGCATGGCTCTTCTGTAGAACCACATCTACCAGACATGTGTGCTAGGAGCTCTTGCATTTAGAGGTGTTTCTTGGACTAAGCTATGAATTGCAGTCTAAGGGTCATACCCACAACCATTTGGCACCTTGGAGGGGGAGTCACACAGATATTCTGACTACAAGTGAGAGTCTTAGTGGATCCCAATCGTGCCCAGTCATGCTGGCCATTTTTAGGCTGTGAAGGCTCCACAAGCTTTCTAGGTTTTGAAAAGGGAAGAATAAGCAAGCCAACCATGATCCCGGAAAGGCTGGCATTTGGAAAGTCTGCTATTTAGATAAATAAACACTATTTTCACACAAAAACATGGAAAATGGAAAAATTTTTGCTTTTTTTATAAAGACTGATGTTTAATATTCTTGTAGATTGTGGATATTATTTTGATGCTGTTTTCAAGTGTTGATTGCTCGTAAGTGCAAGAACATGCTGCAAACAGAAATGGCAAGAATGAGACCAAGGTCATGGGTTTAAAACCCAACATAGTGTCGGCTGTTGTTGTGTATTAGAATGGGTGGGGAACGCTTGAATAAGGGTTTGGTTTAGTCCCACCGCTAGTAGGATCTGGGTCTACTAGCTATTCGACATCAGCCATTATAGTCAAGTGGTCAAATGCCATTACTGTAGGTGTTCTTATTTTAATGTAAATCCTTGAATGGTTTTGGTTTACAGTTTGCACTAAACAAATTACATTGTACAAGTTAAAAACTGATGAAACAGCCAACCAAGTGGGAGTTGGTAGAAGTAATAAACAAAAAAACATTGTAATCCATAGACGCGATAATGTTTGTTTTAATGAATACCTTAAATACCTATATATTGGTTTATCTCAGGTAACCCTTCTTTAAGCAACTTCTTTACCTGCTCATATTGATTGAACTGGATATCTTCAAACATTAAACCTGTATAAATTATTTGTTTAGATGGATGCAGCATTTAAGAACATCAAGAAGGTCTGTGAGACAGTCATTTCCATGGGAAAAAAGACACTTACAGACTAGATTAGGTTGCTCTCGGGAGAAAAAGTCTAAAACATATGAGTAAACTTATGCAAGCACATGCGCTGTATTTCTTGAGAAACTGGAGTGGGAGGAAGAGACACTCATTATAGAGTGGCATGGCATAGTAGAGGCTGGATGTCAGGTCCAAGTGTAGGCTGTGGCGATGAAGTCCACCCACCAGGCTCTGTTTAGACAGGGGGGAACCATCCGTGACTTACCTTGTTGGCAGATGGACAGTTGATCTGAAGCTTGTATTGTTGCAAAAAAAATAATTAAGAGTTATCTGGCCACCGGTGCATGCAACACAGGGTTATCACTAACTGCTTTCTTGCCAGAATCAAAACACATTTTCAGAGATCAGTTCATAAGTGTGGCCATTAGGGACCAACAGCCAGGTGGGAGGCCTTACAATCTTTCTAGGTGTTTGGGACAGATGACGGTGCCTTTAGCATGGCAACAATAAACTATGAGGGCCTAAAGAAATACAAACCAATCTGCTCTAACGGCTGGCATTTGGGGACTTGATGGGGACATTCTGTCTCTGAAGAAATGCCAGTATTTTGTGAAGCAGACAAGGTATTTGGTCTAGACCAGGGGTGCCCAACAAGTCGATCGCGATCTACCAGTCCATCGCAAAGGTAGTGTGAGTAGATTGCATGACATTAAAAAATATCTATTTATTTATGCATTTCTATTGTAGGTAGATCATTTTGACTTGGTCATTTTATAAGTAGCTTGCATGCTGAAAATGTGTGTGCACCCCTGATCTAGACCATTTGCAGACCTGCATCTACCAGACTTATGTTGTAGGAGCTCTCGCATTCAGAAGTGTTTCTTAAACTAGGCCTAAGGGTTCATACCCACAGAAATATGGTACCTCGGAGGGGGAGTCACCCAGATATTCTGACTGAAAGAAAGAGCAGTAGTAAATTTTCAAAGATCATGTGGGCCATCTTGGGGCTGCAAAGGCCTTACAATTTTTCTAGGTTTTGGGGTGGATGAAGGTGCCTTAAGCACAGCAGTCTTAGGCCTATAAGATCCAAGAGAGAGGCCAACCATAATGCTAGGAGGGCTGACTTTTGTAAAATCTTTGGATAAATCAGACACTATTTCCACACTGTATACTGTGTGGGGGGAAAAGGGAATAAATGTTGCTTTTCAGAAACACTGATGTTCAATGTTGTTGAAAATTTTTATGCTGTTTTTCATTATTTATCGCTGGGACGTGCAAGAACTTGATGCAAACAGAAATTGCAACAATGAGGCCAAAGTCACGGATGGTCAGGGTGGACTTGATGGGGACTTTCTGTCTCTGGAGAAATGTCAGTATATTGGGTAGCAGGCAAGGCACTTGGTCTAGAGAAGTGGTGCAAACATTTTTCAGCATGCCTGGTACTTATAAAATGAACAAGTCAAAATTATCTACCTACTATTGAAATGCATAAATAAATATTGTTTTTTTTATGTCATGCTATCTACCCACACTGTATTGGGCACCCCTGGTCTAGACCATTCACAGAAATGAATCCATCAGACATATGTTTTAGGGGCTCTTGAATTCAGTAGTGTTTCTTGGACTAGACCAAAGTTCTCAGCCTAAGGGTTCAGGCATTAGGTTCCTTAAAAGGGGAGTCACCCAGATATTTGGACCACAAGCAAGAGCCCTAGTGGATCCTAAGGTCATCCTGGCCATCTTTGGGCTGCAAAATAAAGTAAGTGGTGCATTAGTCCAGCTTTACCCACAGACTGTCCAACTTGCCAAGAACAACCATCAATCCCAGTAAATTGCACTGGTGAAGAGGTCTACCTGCATCTTGCCATATACTTCCCAGAGCTGAGAAAAGATCTGAACGATCTAAGTGCCCTTTTCTGACAGTGTCAAATCTTTCGAATCTGCAGCTGTTGTTGCAGAGAATCAATGGATTCGCTTCAGAAGAAGCGATAACAGCACAACTAAGTCTGCAAGTGCTTCTCGCTCAGACTCAACACTAATTAGACTTTTCAAGTTCTGCCTGATCGAGTTGTGATTGAAAACTTTAATTAGCCGATTATCTTAAGCTCTGTCATTATCCTCTCAGAAGTGTGTGATGAACATGAGTGCACTAATAGCTGCTTTAGGAGGGGAATTTATGAGCTGTGGTTTTCGACATGGCTGATTGGTCCACTATTTGTCTCTCTCTGATTTATATGCAAAGCAATAATAAAACTCAGTCATATTATGATGAGGAGCCAAAAGTGTTCCTTTCTCACAAAGTTTTAGCACATTTAGTTTGATGTTTCCAGATGTTTTTTTCCTGTTCTGTCTCCAGAAAGACGCAGCTCTACCTCTGCCATGTTAATCTGTATTCTATGTGACTAACAGGACACGCCTCGGTCTTTTCATCGATGCAACTATGCCATGCATCGCAACACACTTTTAATCGATGCTTCAGATTGTTAACCTTTATGCCGATGCAAATCTGTGAATCTATGAATCTTAGAAACCCTATTTGTGACTTCCATGATCATGCTTTGTTTATATCCAAGTCCAAGTACCAATGTTTTACTTTCCTGTGGTGTCTGCTTCTGCATAATTTAAATATTTTTAAATTTTAACATCCTGCATTTGAATTCCTTCTTGTGCAAGTCATAATAAATGTCAGCTTGGTGATAGACTCTGAAAGTTTTTCCTAACAAGCTGCATTTTTCATTCTCCTGGCAGATAAAAGCGTCTGGAAGGACTTCATTTTCTTCTTCTTCCGGAAATTTAAACGGTATCAAAATACCAAACAGTTGTTTCCACATGTTGTCGGTAAAGATTTTTGGGGCAAACTACTGTGAGCAGAGAAAATGAAGCAGCAAGGTCTAATTAACATTAAGGGATAATTGTACCTTAAAAGTATGGTAGCATATTTAACTGTTTTTTCATTCCAGAAATTTTATTGCACCTTTAGGAAATGAAATGCATGAAATCTTGCAGGGGAAAAGTTTTTAGGAAATTCTAAACCAAACCATCTGGGCTTGAAAAAAGCTCTGAAATGACGGAAGAAGAGGAAAAACAAAAGACGTTTTTGTTTATTGCACCTGTCAGCCAATCACCTGTCACTGTGCACACTGGGTAACACTTTCAATTAAAAAAAAATCCAAGAAAAGCAGATTTAATGTAACATTCGCAAATTTCAGGCAGGCACCATTTAATTTCCTGCCTTATTATCTTCCCGGCTCCGTCTCCAAACCGTAACTTGTTACACATGTCACGTTGGTGTGTATTAGCAAATGCTCTTTATTTTTCAATGTAATCTATGCTATCCATCCATACTGTCCATCCAGAGCTCCAATAAATGAAGACGCTGCAGGAGTGTTTTATTCTTTCATCCATACAAGCAAATGAAAGAATTTGAACTAACTCTAGAGTGAAACTAAAGAGTCTAAATAACATTGCGCTTCGCTAAGCAATTGATCGTGTTGCCAAAAGCCTTTGTTATTATTTACATCAGGGATGGTGAGATTCACAGATTCGCATCGGCGCATTGGCATAAAAGTGAATGATGTGACGAATAAAAAAATATTTGAATTGCAGGGTATCATTTTTTTCCGTAGCATTGAATCGCGTTGTGTTGAATCGAATCGAAATCGGATCACGCCGCATCGTAAACGGGCCAATCGGATCGCATCACATTGGTAGATGCTTCGTATTGTACTGTAAGTATTTTTATTGTATTGTCGTCTGTGCATTGAGATGCAAAACGCATCGGTCTTAGTTTTGGAGATGCACATCGGTAATTTGCATTAGAGAAGTAACTCCTTGTTAAGCTTGGTATGGAGATGGATGATCTGCTGTGGTGAGGAGCAGCTGAAAGAAGAAGAAGAAGAAGAAGAGTCCATGGTCATTATTTACATTTTACATTCATGGCGTTTGGCAGACGGAGTAGTTTACTGAGCAGTTGAGGGTTTAAGGAAATGTCTTAAAAATAAGGTACAACTTTCCCAGATCTGATGATACAGTTACTAATGGGTTTTATGTTTAGGTTCTTAATTTCTACAGACAATCGGAAATGCAAACCCGGAGGTGGACTGGGGATGTTGTATCTCAGTGGCTCTGAACAGAATGTTGGGGTTCAAGCACTGACACCACCAAAGTGTCACTGTTGGATCTTTCAACAATCACCTTAACCCCATTGCTAAAGGGATGCTGTATCATGGCTGACCTTGTGCTCTGGCTTTATAAGAACCGAAGTAAAGACTTCAAAGAATAATTATTTGCTTTCTCCTCCTCCTTCTCCTCCTTTCTTCTTCTTCCTCTTCTACTTTTTTTGACTTCATCACTACAAAAAAGCCCTGAATCATTGGGTAAATACATTTGTGTGGTTCAGTCCAGGGTACATTCTTTACTTCTTTCCATTTTTTAAGGAAAAGGTTCTGGATCCTTTATCTTCATGAATTTTTAGATTACACTGATTGCAAAATGCTTACTGTTTTATCACCTTTTTATCACCACTATCTGCAGTTTTCTGAATAACTTGAATGGAGAAGCTAATTGGTATAGTGTGTAAGAAATGTTGAGGTAAAATACCGTTTTACTAAAAGACAGTTGGCGGAATTCTTGCTTGTTATAAAGACTAAGATTGAATGCGATTGGAAAAAAAAAGAAAAAAGCCTCCATTGTTAATTTGACTAGAATGAAACGTTTTCGAACTGTACAGTTGACAAAGTATTAGCTTAATGGTGTACAAACCCAATTGCAACGCTCTGTTGTCACTTTATTAACCGTAATTTGCGCTCTCGTTTCGGCTTCCCACCTTAACCGCCCACTCAATTTGAACAACAAATGCCTTGAAAAACACTATATGGTTAGGCGCACCCCGGGCCAGTTGTGCTCGCAAATTGAAGAGCAATTGAGTTTCTAACAAGACTCCAGAGCTGTGGCTAGCATTGACAAGCTGTTTAAAAAAAAAGAAACATTAAACCCCCCTGTGGCCCACCATGCCAATTTAAATTGGTCTTGGGCCTATTCTCAAGACAACTTCACACACAGCAGAGGACAGAAATGAATCTGTCTGGAATGTTTTGATGGTTTATTCTGACTGCGGTACAGACTTTAAGATTCTATGACCAGGTTTTTTTTATTATATCTTAAGAGCATTACAAGTGTCTGTGTGTCTATGTGTGTTGCTATATAAAAGCAAAAGGAATAGTCCTGGGGTGCCATGGTGGCATAACAGCTGACGTCGCTCCCTTACAGCTCCAGGGTCTGGGCTTTGATCCTCAGCTCTGGTTGCTTCCTGTGTTGAGTTTCTCCATGCAAACTCCCTACCACCCACCTCTCACAAACATGCTGTTAGGTGGATTGGCTATGCTTAACTGCCCCTAGGTGTTGTGCATTGCAATGGGCCGCTGTGTATATACAGTATGTCTGGAGAAAAAATGATCACAAAAACTTCTGGCTGCACCATGACCTCCTTTTTTGCTTTAAAATGGCACAGTTGATATAACCAGCACCAGCATGTTGCTCATTCTATGTGCAATCTTTCATTTTAAGAATGTAAAATGAATCATTCTGTTCTGAATAGTACATAAGAAAGGGATAGTAAATAAATGCAAGTGATTGCAAAAATGTATTGCTGACATCATGCATTATATATTAAGCAGGAGATTTGATGGACCAATCATCTGGCGGTAATTTGTAAAGCAGAAACTCGCACAGGACCAAAGTTTAATGTTGAGAATGAATTTTTTATCACTCTTCACCTGATCAGATTTGTTGAACCAAGCAGAAGAACCTCAGATTGTGTTTATAATGTGTTGCTTGCTTTTCTGCTTAACACGGATGGAAAGAGTGTTTATCTCAGATGTTTCTGAAAACTTCAAACTGGCCTCTTCTGGCACCAGCAACCATGTTTCAGCAGGTGTTTCTAATAAAGTGTCCATAGGCAAAATTTATTTTGTATTTTTTTCATCACACTAAGAATTTTGACAACGACTCCAGGAATAAGTCAAAAAAACAACATGAACTTTTTCAGCAGTTTGAGCTCTTCTGTTGGATCGGACCACACGGACCAGCCTTCGCTCCCCACCTGCATCAGTGAGCCTCGGCTGCTCACGACCATGTCACAGATTCGCCACCGTTCCTTCCTTGGACCACTTTTGATAAATACCGGGAACAGCCCCTAGGGGTGCAATTTTGAAAAGATGCCAAAATGTACCTGATTTCGATGACCCAGTCATCTAGACATCACAATTTGTCAAACTCGCTCGAATATTTACGCTCGCCCATTTTTCCTGCTTCTAACATCAACTTTGAGGACCAAATGTTTACTTGCTGCCTAATAAATAAATAAATCCATCCACTAGCAGGTGCCATGATAAAGAGATACTCAGTGTTCTTCACTTCACCGATCACAATGCTATAATGTCATAATGTTATGCCTGGTCAGTGTATAAACACAGACTTTTCACACCTTTGCTAACCAATGCTTCAAATGCCTTCATAAAAAAACTCCTCATTATTCAGTAGAAGCATATGAATGTCACAATATCACATATTCCTCGCTCTTTTTTTTTTTTTGCGAAAAGATAATTAAGACCCAAAAAAAGCAGCGCGATGAAACATATGCAATTGCAACGTGCAACGCTTTTTCTATCCTTTTGCTCGACGCAGACTAAAAAAAGCAGACACCGAGCCTTCAAAGCAGACAAGAAGCATTT